>NC_133656.1:67487301-67653234 GCF_009905375.1 Apium graveolens | reverse complement strand
GTTCGCCTAGTAAGGGCTGTGATGACCCAATTTAATGAATGCCATGTTGAACACATTCCAAGGGAAGAAAATGCTAAAGCAGATGCGCTATCAAAGTTCGCTTCGTCTGAGATTGAAGAAAGTTCAGGAAGTGTGTACTTCCGTGTTTTGAAGACACGGAGCATAGATGTTAAGCTTGTGGCTCCCATAGGCTTGGGGACGTCATGGATTGATCCCATCAAGGCTCACATTCAGACCGGTTGGTTGCCAAGTGATACAACTGAGGCACGGAAGTTAACTATTCGAGCACTAAGGTACTCCTTGATAGATGGAATTCTGTATAAGAGATCTTTCGTGGTTCCTTACTTGAGGTGTCTCAGGCCCGACGAGGCACGCTTGGCTCTTGAGGAAGTACATGAAGGTATTTGTGGGCAGCACTTGGGGGGCAGGGCCTTGGCTCATAAGATAACCCGTTTAGGCTTCTATTGGCCAGAAATAATGGCTGATGCCAAAGAATATGTGAAAAAGTGTGATCGCTGTCAAAAGCATGCACCAGTTGTTAGACAACCCCCCGAGATGCTGACCTCTATCAACTCGCCTATTCCCTTTGCCATGTGGGGGATGGATATTCTAGGGCCTTTTCCTATGGCCACGGCACAAAGGAAATTTCTGATTGTAGCCATTGATTATTTCACCAAGTGGATCGAAGCCAAACCCTTGGCCAAAATCACTACTAAGCAGGTTGCACAATTCCTGTGGGAAAACATTATATGCCGATATGGAATTCCACGTATCCTCGTCACTGACAATGGAGCACAATTCAACAATGAGGAATTCAAGAAGTATTGTGAAGAAAATGAAATTGAATTACGATTCACCTCTGTGGCTCACCCGCAAGCCAATGGGCAAGCAGAGGTAGCAAATCGGATAATCCTGGATGGACTAAAGAAGAGGATCGAGAAGTCAAGAAATAATTGGGTGGATGAGATACTTCCCATATTATGGGCCTATAGGACTACCTGTAGAGTCACGACAGGAGCAACTCCTTTCATGTTGGCATATAGGGCAGAAGCAGTAGTTCCCGTGGAGATATAACATTCCTCTCCAAGGATTCAGGCTTTCAACGCAGAAGAAAATGAGGAAGGGCAGAGGTTAGCCCTGGATCTGATCGATGAAGTGCGAGATAAGGCACATGCAAAGATAGTAGAATATCAGAAAAAGGCTTCATTTTACTACAACCTAAGGGTTAAAGAAAGGTTTTTTAAATAAGGCGATCTAGTCTTGAGGAAGATAGAAGCATCTGGTATAGGACAAAAAGGGAAGCTTGCCCCGAATTGGGAAGGGCCGTACAAAGTCAAGAGTGTTCAAGGTAGAGGAACCTACAAGCTAGAGACTATGGATGGTTTTGAAGTCCCGAGAACTTGGCATGCACAAAACCTGAAGGTTTACTATGTGTAGGGAAGCCGGATACGATTCTCACTCGTCAGGATGGCGAGTAGGTTGAAAAGCACCTTGAAGCTTTGCTTGCTTAGGATTTATATGTTTTAGTTTTATTACGAAGTTTATTAAGACTTGTGTAAGGGACGAATCCCAGACAATTTTATGAAATTCATGAGTTCTTCAAAGTATGTTTGTGGCCTAACAAATAAAAATCAAATGCATGGATGCAAGCATAAAAGATGATAAATGAAATAGATCTGATATATGTTACAAAAGTTCGATAAATAAAGTCTCGAAAATAAAAAAAAACAAGCCACGCAGGGCTGAAAAAGCTCTAAGGAGCTGAAGTACCCTCGGCATCCATATCATCGTCCTCTCCACTCTCGCTGGATGTCTCTGTCGTCTCGGAGGAGGAGGAAGAGCTGTCGTCCTCAGCAGGTCTGGAAGAAGACTCGGGAGGAGGAAGGAGTGGATCCTGAGGAACATGGTCCGAGACAACTACTCGGGTACGAAACCTCTGTAGCAAAGCCTCGTCATCAGGGCAGATATAGTCCGCCGGGTTAATATCAGGACAAGCCTCGTTCACGGTCCCAAGGGCCGTGTCCCAACCAGTCCTAAAAAACCCAGGAAAGACTGAATCATCCCTAATCCTCATGGATTGGGCAAACTCCTCCGAGTCCAGATAGTTGTCTATAGCTTTATCCTTCTCCGCCTGAAGTACCACCAGCTCGGCGTTAGACTCTCCGAGTTCTTCCTCCTTGCGCTTGAGCTTCTTCTCCAGGGTAGCGTACTTCTTCTGTTGCCTCCTGAGGGCATTATCGGCCTTATCAGAAGCCCGCTTCCATGATTCGGCTTGCCTCACAGCGCCTTGAAAATAGGCGTTAGACTGAAACAAAGCAATTAACAAAGTATAAGGCAAGAAAATGCTACAAGAATGAAAAATAAGTTTAAAAAAGAGAAGGCATACCGAAGCCAGAGACTGAGCTCCCATGAGCTTAATCCTCTCAAGATCAGGGGTGGCCACCACATCAGTAAAATCCTTGGGAGTCACGCTATGGTAGGACCAATCCCAAGCATGTTTCGTGGAACCAACTACGGTGTCCCCTCGGCGGAATCCCCAGAGAGGCTGAAAGGCGCCTGTGGCAGCAGCAGTAGGGGCAGCAGCAGTGATAGGAGCACCATGGCCTCCAGCTCCTTCAGTTGAAACCTCCCCTATAGGCTCTTTGTGCTTCTTCAAAAATATAGGCTCTGTGGCCTTTCCCCGGGTGTCTAGGCCTGTGAGCCGAGCTTTCTTCATCCTAGCTGTTTCCTCAACCAAAGGAACATTGTCCTCGTTAATCTCCTTAGCAGCTGAAACAAAGCAAAGGACAAAATAAGTGATGTTAATAATGCATGAAATGAAGTAAAATTGAGAAGGGAAGAAAAATACCCTGTTGAGAAACAGAGGATAGTCCCACATGAATCAGGGAAAACTCCTCTAAGAGAGTCCAGCTGGTGGTGGTGCCATCATCCTGAGTAAGCCCATTATAAATAATAGTTTCTTCAGGAGTTAAGTGAATGGATTTGAGGCTACCATCACTGACCTTCCCGAAGGAAGATCGAAAAAGTGTGCCCCAGTCACCATTCTCCCAACGTAACCCAACGAAACTATTCCTCCAATTTTGATTATTATCAGGAATAGAGGCGCTGTTAAAGATATGTTTCCTTTTGGGCCTTTGCTTGACATAGACCCAGCCACAGATATTGGAAGAACTATTGTAACACTGAAAGACTTTCCTAAAAATAGCTACAGAAAGAGGAAAGCCCTCCCTAAGACAGCAGACCATAAAACATAGAATGTTCCTCCAGGCGTTTGGAGGAAGCTGACACGGGTTGATTTGTAAATCAGCCAAAAGATGAGGAATAAAGGGGTGAAAAGGAAACCTAAGCCCAGCATTAAGGGCATCTGTGTAAATGAAGAGAGTATCGGGTCTCCAGTGGCAAGTACGATCACCACCAGAGACTGGAACTAATCTAAGAGGAGGAAGGACGTTATAACGAGCATTTAGTTTATTGAAATCTATGTTGTGCCAAGTATTACAATGATTAAAAGAGTCGAGATGTGTAGTGGAGGGATATTCATCCCCCCTAGTGTTAATCATATCAATTAAAGACATATATGAAGAGCGGATCTCGATATCCTTACCTCGTTTTGAAGCAGAGGCTATCTTGGCCGCCCTCTCAGAACTCTTGTCAGCCATTAGTAAAGCTGGGAAAAGCCTGGAAACTTTGAAAGGAGAGAGGCTGAAAACTAGGGGAGGAAGGTTGAGAGAGAGTAGGAAGTTGGAGGAAATGTGTGAAATGAGGAGTGAAGAGTGTGAGTAGGAACACTCCCCCCACCCACCTTTATATAGCCAAAGAAGAGGTGATTTGGGCCTTAAAAAGCCCATTTGGGCCCAACAAAGAGAAGGTTCTGGAATTATCCTGGAAATTCCTGGAAAAACCAAGTGAAAAATTTTAATTTTTAAAAAGATTCTGGAAGAATCCAGAAAAACCTTAGAAGAACCTGGAATTTGGGCTCAGAAATAAGGCCCAATTCTAGAAAAACCTTGAAAAAATCAAGCCCAGTTAAGGGCCCAAAGTGTTTAAAAAGCCCAGGTAAAAAGGCCTTTATATTAGGCCCAGTTAAAAACAAAAGTTAGCCCAATAAGGGAGGGGCCCAATCAACTAAAAACCCATTGAAGGGTTGGTCCCAGAAAATTCAGCCCAAATTAAGGGCCCAGGTCAAATGGGTCAAGGTCAAAACAAATATATTCTGAACTCTTGACCCCATTCGAGGAGGACTTGCACCAAGATCCTAGCCGAATTCATTGAGGTCGAATTTCCTTCGACCAAGGCTGAAAAAAGGGGCTAATTCGGTCAAGAAAAAGAATTCTGACCAAAATTCTTGGTCGAAAATACCGGAATAGTTTTTAACCCTGCTTCTTGACCCAGCTCAACCAGAAATCAAAAGAATTCCTGATCGAAATGCTTAAGGTCGAATAGAATTCGATCAAGGCTCAAAACCAGACTTAATTCGATCAGGATTTAGACCTATTCGACCAAGAAATACGAAGGAATCCTGGCCGAACCAATCCTGCTCGAAATAGCTTCGACCAAGGCAAGAAAGATGGTTAATTCGGTCAGAAACACAGGAATCCTGACTGAAAGGGACAAAAATTCCTAGTCGACAAAAAAAAAAAAAAAAAAAAGGGAAAAAGGGGGTGAAAATCCTGGCCGAAATTCGACCAGGAATTGAGGTCGAAAGCATTCTGCTCGAAACCCTGTCGACCAGGGCAATCTGAAGGCTAATTCGACCAGGATCCTGGTCGAATGGATTCCTGGTCGAAAATTATATATAAAAAAAAGGAAGAAAAAATCCTGGAAAATTATAAAAAAATAAGGAAATTCCTTAAATTAATTCTGAAAAATGTTAATATTTTCAGAAATAAGGAATAAATCCAGAAAATAAAGGATAAATCCCAGAAATTAGGGAAAAAATCCAGAAATTAAGGATAAATCCCAGAAAACTAGGGAAAAATCCCGGAAATTAGGGAAAAAATCCAGAAATTAAGGATAAATCCCAGAAAATTAGGGAAAAAATCCAGAAATTAAGGATAAATCCCAGAAAATTAGGGAAAAATCCAGAAATTAGGGAAAAATCCCAGAAAATTAGGGAAAAATCCCGGAAATTAGGGAAAAAATCCAGAAATTAAGGATAAATCCCAGAAAATTAGGAAAAAAATCCAGAAATTAAGGATAAATCCCAGAAAATTAGGGAAAAATCCAGAAATTAGGGACAATCCCAGAAAATTAGGGAAAAATTCCTGGAAATTAAGATAATTTCTGAATAAAAGGAAGATTCATTGTAAATGTGTTGGTCGCTCCACACTTTACGCAAAAACGAAACCCTGTAAGGGAACGAATAGACTTAACTTCTGCGAAACCTAATAAATGTTTCCCAAAAGTTGGGGGGCAAATGATAGGGATAAATAAATTATGATTAAATAATGCATTAATTGTACAAACTGTGGGCTGCTAGGCCCAATAATAAGATGTATAATATTCAGACCAGAAAGGTTAAGCCTGATGGACCAGATCAGGCCGGGTGGAATAAAAAAGGCCCAAAAGCCCTGATTATTAATTAATTTCATAATTAATTAATAAGGGAAAAATCAGCTATTGAGAAGAGTCCCGATAAGGATATAAATCCTTATAGATTAGCCTCAAGGGGACCTAAAAGGATAAGGAATCAGCTTCCTACTTCCTAGGACTCTTAAGTCTATCCTAATTCAGAGGCTTGTCCACCAAGTCTCCTATACCAAGTCCAATTCAAGGACCACCAACATCTATATAAGGGGCCTCACCCCACAAATCAGAACTACATTTTTTTTGACTTGATCCTTGGCAATCAGCAAGGTACGTAGGCATCTTGTTAAGGCAGATTGAGTCACGAAACACAAGAGCAGTCAAATCGAGCCTCAAAGCTCACGTTCCTTAATATTAAATACAGCAATTATATATATTAGTTTTTAATCCATAACAGGATGAACTTACCTCACTTACCTGAGGTGCCTGCATTACAGGAAAATAGAACATTGGCACATCCCTGTGATGGTTGGCTCTGTTCAAATCTGCAATGAGTCTTCTCTCTTGAACCCAACAAGCCAGTTTGTTGTTTGGGTTCTCAAGCACAATCTCTTGACATAGATGGTTAGCCAATAACATGAAAAATCTAGCATAATACACATTCTTTTCTCTTTTAGCTAACTCACCTAGTTTAAAACCTAACTCAAACAAGACAAGGTCACTGAAATCATAAAATTTATCAGTAACTAGCATGTATAGCATGTTAAGCATGGAAATATTCACTGAATCAAAATTACTGACTTTTCAAGAGAAAACTTTAGTAACCACATCACACAAGAAAATCCACTCCTTCCTAAGACCCAATCTCCTGATATCACTTAGTTTAGTAGTAGGAAGTGCATAATGCATGGAATTAAGCATACTGATAATATCAGTGTCATTGTGTGGTGAAGTCCCATTATTATCAGGAATTTTAAAACATGCTTTTATCACATCACTATTGATACAGAGCTCATTACCTTTGATGGTTAGAGTGATGGTCTTGTCAGCAGAGTTGTAGATAGCAGTGGTCCACATCTCTTCAACAACTTCAGAAAAGATTGTGGGTGACTCCAGCATGGCATAATTTAGCTTGCAATTCTTCACAAAGTCCATCATCTTGTGATAGTCCTCTGATTGCTGAATACCCTTATTGACCAAAGCAGTGAAGTTGTTCTTCTCATAAATGAACCCAGTTTGAGACATAATCCTTACTACAGGTGCCATTGTTAGAGAATGAAAGCTTGAAGAGAAAGAGAATATTTGCTTGAGAGAGAATGAAATAAAAGCAGTTGAATTTGAGAATGATAAAAGAAAACAATTGGAATGAAATAAGCTTTTATACTATCTCAAAAATAACTGATAAAAATAATAAAGAAAAGTAAATTAACTAATAGAAATTGCCTAAAATAGCCGTTTAAAAGTAAACTGTACAAATTCCACCCATTATCCGTCGTGTAATGCTTACAAACTATAAGTATACTCGATGGATAATGTTCAGGGAATTGACGGCTGAGATTTAGACAATTCGACGGATGAGGATAAACTGATATCCGTCGAGACATAAAGTATTCCAGAAAAATAATTGACTTTTATTAGCAAGTAGTATATCTACGGATGACTAAACTCGATGGATAAGGGTCATCCGTCGAGATGCAAATTTTGACTTATCCAAAATTTCATCCAAGACTTAAAAATCAACTAAATTTCTGGCTACATTACAACTTGCAAAATAACTCAGATAAATTTAAGAGTAATTAAGCATACCAAACTCACTTACCAACCTTGAAAAGGTGGATTCATCCAGTGGCTTGGTAAAGATATCTGCAAGTTGCTTTTCACTAGACACAAAATGTAATTCCACAGTACCATTCATCACATGTTCCCTTATGAAATGGTACTTGATGTCTATGTGCTTTGTCCTTGAATGTTGCACTAGATTTTCAATGATGGAAATTGCACTTGTGTTATCACAGAAAATAGGAATCCTCTCAACTTGCAAACCATAGTCTAGCAATTGATTTTTCATCCATAAAATATGTGCACAGCAACTACCAGCAGCAATATATTCAGCTTCAGCTGTAGAAGTAGAAACTGAATTTTGCTTTTTACTGAACCAGGACACAAGCTTGTTTCCTAGAAATTGACAAGTTCTTGTTGTGCTCTTTCTATCAATTCTACAACCTGCATAATCTGCATCTGAATAACCAGTTAGATCAAAACCAGAATCTCTAGGGTACCAAATGCCAAGTTTTGGTGTTCCCTTGAGATATCTGAAAATTCTCTTAATAGCTATCAAGTGAGATTCTCTAGGATCAGCCTGAAATCTAGCACATAAACATGTAGCAAACATTATATCTGGCCTACTAGCTGTTAAGTACAGAAGTGAGCCAACCATGCCTCTGTAACTTGAAATATCCACAGACTTTTCAGTAGTGTTTAATTCAAGCTTAATTGCAGTGGCCATGGGAGTTTTTGCAGATGTGCAATCCATTAGATCAAACTTCTTTAAAAGATCAAAAATATATTTAGTTTGACTAATGAATATTCCATCACTAACTTGCTTAACTTGCAAACCAAGAAAGTAAGTTAGTTCTCCCATCATACTCATTTCATACTTACTTTGCATCAATTTGTCAAACTTTTTGCAAAGTTTCTCATCTGTAGAGCCAAAAATAATATCATCTACATAGATTTGAACAAGTATACTAGAGCCATTAACATTTCTGAAAAATAAAGTTTTATCTACAGTACCTCTTGTGAAATGATTTTCCAAAAGGAACTTTGATAAAGTGTCATACCAGGCTCGAGGTGCTTACTTGAGTCCATAAAGTGCTTTCAGAAGATAATAGACATATTCTGGAAAATTTGGATCTTCAAAACCAGGAGGTTGACTAACATACACTTCTTCCTCCAAATTTCCATTTAGAAAGGCACTTTTGACATCCATTTGATAGACCTTGAAACTGGCATGGGCTGCATAGGCTAAGAAGATTCTAATAGCTTCAAGTCTTGTAACAGGAGCAAAAGTTTCATCAAAATCTATTCCTTCTTGCTGACAATAACCCTTAGCAACCAATCTAGCTTTATTCCTGATTACTATGCCATTTTTATCCATCTTGTTTCTAAATACCCACTTGGTGTCTATTGGATTCTTTCCTTTAGGCTTGGGTACCAGCTTCCATACATTATTCCTTTCAAATTGGTTTAGCTTCTCCTGCATAGCTAAAATCCAATCAGGATCCAACAAAGCTTCTTCTACCTTCTTTGGTTCTTCCTTTGATAGAAAGCTGCTGTATAGACATTCTTCCTGAGTTGCTCTTCTTGTTTGAACTCTAGAAGAAATATCACCAATGATAAGCTCAAATGGGTGATCTTTTGTCCATTTCCTTTGTTGAGGTAGATTAGCTCTAGATGAAGAGACCTCATGGTTGTCTTCATGTGTGATTGAGTTTTAATTGCTAGGATCTCCCCCTGAGTTTGTGGATCTTTGATTTGAGAAAGGGGTACTTTCTATAGGTGATCTATCTTGACTTCCTGCTCCTCTTGATAACCCGACGGATGGTGAATTTTGAGTACCGATGGATGAGGCAGGTTATCTTCCGACGGATAACACAGATTGCCTTCCGACGGATGAAGCATTATGCAACTCGACGGATGTTGAGTTTTGTGCTTCATTGGTGGTAGATTTGTCTGCATTATCCTTAGACACTGTTTCTTGATCACTCTCATCATCACTGTCATCACTAACCATCTCCACATTGTCGAATTTGAGGCCCTCATGGTAATCTCCATCTATCAGTCCTTCAATCTTTTTATCATTAAACACAACATGTATAGATTCCACAACAATGTTGGTTCTTAGATTGTAGACTCTATATGCTTTACCAACAGCATATCCAACAAAAATTCCTTCATCTGCTTTAGCATCAAACTTCCCATTTTGATCAGTTTGATTTCTCAGGATATAGCATTTACAGCCAAAGACATGAAGAAAGTTTAGAGTTGGTTTCTTGTTCTTGAACAATTAATAGGGAGTCATGCATCTTGCTTGATTAATCAGAAAAATATTATGAGTGTAGCATGCAGTATTTACAGCTTCAGCCCCAGAAATATGTTGGTAGTTTAGATTCTTCAAGCATAGTCCTTGCAGCTACAATAAGTGATCTATTCTTCCTTTCCACTACTCCATTCTGTTGTGGAGTCCTTGCTGCTGAAAACTCATGCAGAATCCCATTTTCTTCACAAAATGCTCTCATGACAGAATTCTTGAACTCAGTTCCATTGTCACTCCTGATTCTTCTAACTTTGAAATCAGGATGATTGTTGACTTGCCTTATGTGATTGATGATGATTTCACTAGCCTCATCTTTAGACTTTAGAAAATGTGTCCAAGAGAACTTTGAGAAATCATCTACAATTACTAGGCAAAATCTTTTCCTTGAGATTGACAATACATTGACTGGTCCAAACAAATCCATGTGAAGCAGTTGCAAAGGCTCTTCAATTGCTGAATCAAGTTTCGTCCTGAATGATGCTTTAATCTGCTTCCCTTTTTGGCAGGAATCACACAGTCCATCCTTTATAAACTACACTAGAGGAATGCCTCTTACTAGTTCTTTCTTTACCAGCTCATTCATGGTCTTGAAGTTTAAATGGGATAGCTTCTTGTGCCATAGCCAACTTTCATCCTGACTTGCTTTGTTGAGAAGGCAAGTTACAGATTCTGCTTTGGATGAGTTGAAATCAGCTAGATACACATTTCCTCTTCTCACACCAGTGAGAACCACTTTGTTGCTTTGATTATTAGTCACAACACAAGCTTCTTTGTTGAAGGTTACTGAATTGCCTTTATCACAAAGCTGGGTGATACTCAACAGATTGTGTTTGAGACCATCCACTAAGGCAACCTCCTCAATGATGACATTGTCCTTTGAAATCAAGCCATATCCCACTGTATAACCCTTGCTGTCATCTCCAAAAGTAATACTTGGGCCAGCTCTTTCCTTAAGCTCTGTGAGCAGGGTAGAATCACCAGTCATGTGTCTTGAACAACCACTATCCAAGTACCAAAGATTCATTCTGTTTCCCTGCACACATCAAAATCAAATCAAGTTGATTTTGGTACCCAAGTTTCCTTGGGTCCTGCCTTGTTAGCTTTTTTCTTCTGTTTCTTAGGTCTTATCTCATTTGACTTAGGAATTTCAGATTCTTCCTTAGTCATTTGGATTGGACCTTTGAAACCATTCAATGCAACAGAATTATCATGCATATTATGGCTAATAGGAAATGGCATGCTTGGTGTAAACATGTTATTCTAGTAAGGCGTGTTAAATGGCATTTGAGGTATACTGTATGCAGCATAATATGGATTAGGTGCAAATGGCATATTAGCAAACTGTGCATTCATGTTTTGTGTAGGCATAACATTAACAGGCATGGGAGGCATGGCATTCATGTTAGGAAATTAAGACCGAACAGACATGGGAGTAGGCATGGCAGATTTGCAATTAACAGACAAATGATTTACACTACCACACTTGACACAGATTTTTCTAGGAGTATATTTATCAGGTGTGTAGTTATTGTGTTTGTTAATCCCTACTTTACCATTCTTATTGTTTTTCCTTTTAGTCTCTATTTTTACCTCAATTTTCTCAAGTCTGTCACTTAACTGTTTGACAGTCATGTGACCAACATTAGCCTTTTTCCCTTTCTTAACTTGACTTGACTCTCCTGAAACAAAGTTCTTGGAAACAGACCCATACTTCTCATTCAGCTTGATTAGTTTGGCTTTGCTAATGGGCTTGCTCACAGCCGACGGATGAGGATTTTTATCTTTCGACGGATAACACTTTTTATTATCCGATGGATAGTTCTCATCATCCATCGAGTCTACATCTGTTAGCAAACCATCTACCAAATTAGGTTCTAGTTTCTCTTTGCTCTTTTTTCAGGCTTCATCACAAAAAGACTCAATTCCTTGAACTTTGGTGATTTGAGCATGGACATCCCTAGATGTTTTCCATGCTTTAATCACCTCTTGTTCACGCTCGAGCTGCTTCTTTAAAATCTCTTCCTTTTTTAAGGACTCAGTTAATTCCTCCTTGGCAATCTTACACTCAATTCTTAGTTTCTCAATATCAACAAACTGAGACTCAAGCACATTATTCCTCTCACTTAAAAACAAGTTGTTTTCTTTGATTTTAGCATTTTCTTTAGTAAGAGACTTAAGTGTAACACGCAAATGATATAATTCTGTAGACATGTCATTTATGGCTATTAGGAATATGTGTATTAGTTTGGTGATAAGTTAAACAAAACACTTAAGTAGAAATCTAGTGTTTGTAGCCTCAACGGATAAGACCATTCTGGCTATCCGTTGAAGGAGTAGCTTTACTTAGAAATAAGTTTAGTATTGTAGCACATTTCATTCTCTGTATTTAAGTTGTAATTCTTAGATGTTGTGGGAAATTATCAGTCATGTTGACTACTAGTGGATATGCAAATAGGAGGGCTAATTGTAAATATTTCATGCCTTGTAATTTTGTATAAGTGAAGTAGTATCAACTGATATTAAAGACCTTCAATGGATGAGAAACAAAGCTTCAACGGATGTCTCTAAAGCTTCAACGGATAACATCCATCAACGGATGAGTGCTTCAACGGATAAAGCTTCAACTGATAATGCATCAATGGATAAAGCTTCAACGGATAAAGCATCAACGGATGAAAGCTTCAACGGATGCTTAGTTCAATAGCAGTTGATAGTGACAATTCATAAGCTGACAGAGGCACATGGGTTGACAGAGACAAACTGGAATGTGGCAGCCTCTAGGAGGAATCAAGAAAATGCAGCATTTCCATTCTGGTGCAAATAAGGGAGTATTCAAAGATTCTCAGCTAACCCTAAATTACATTGGATAGAGAAATGAAGAAGAAACATGTGAAGAATCTTTTAATTGTATTGTACAGTTTTGTCTTCACTTGTAAACTTGGTGATATATAAACCAAGTAGCAGCTAGTAATTAGATGATGAATTTTCCAGAGCTGTTTAGAAAAATCCAGAGAGAAATTCATCTAGTTTGTACTAGGAAGCAGCTGTGATTTAATTCTTTGAATCACAGATTTTCTGAAATAACACATCTCTGGTGGAACAACAAATCCACCAGAAAAGTTTTTAAGTCTGTTGTGTTCTTTACATTTGTGTTTGAATATATATCTGTCTGCATTAGCTCAAAGCAATTCACACACACTTGTTCATCAAAACACATAGCCTAGAAACTGCACAAAACTTGAAAAAGTTTTGAGATTTACATTCAACCTCCCTTCTGTAAATCTCATTGTTAGTTCACTGGAATAACAATTGGTATCAGAGCAAGCTCTTAACATACAAAGAGTTTAAAGATCTATTCTGCTAACATCATGAGTAAGAAGGATATTGGTGTAAAGATTCCAATCCTGGAAAGAGATAACTATCATCACTGGAAAGTGAAAATGCATTTACATCTTCTCTCTCAAGATGAAAGCTACATCAACTGCATTGAAAATGGTCCTCACATCCCTCATAAAGTAGCCACAGCTGCTACTGCAACAGTTGCTGTTGGACAGTCTATTCCCAAGCCAAAAGCAGAATGGACTGTTGAAGATATTGAAGAGGTTCACAAGGACAAGATAGCCATGAACATTCTGTTTAATGGCCTAGATCAAGATATGTTTGACAATGTCATTAACAGCCAAAGTGCTAAGGAAATTTGGGATACTGTACAACTTATCTGTGAAGGTACTGAGCAAGTTAGAGAAAACAAAATGCAGCTTCTCATTCAACAGTATGAATATTTTCATTTTAAAGAAGGAGAATCATTGAATGATACCTTCAACAGATTTCAGAAACTGCTGAATGGATTGAAGCTGTATGGCAGAGTGTACCAAGTCAAGGACTCCAATTTAAAATTTCTGAGGTCTCTACCAAGGGAATGGAAGCCTATGACTGTTTCTCTAAGAAATTCTCAAGATTATAAGGACTTCACACTTGAAAGATTATATGGAATTTTGAAGACCTATGAACTTGAGATGGAGCAAGATGAGCTGTTGGAAAAGGGAAAGAGAAAAGGAGGATCAGTTGCACTCGTAGCTGACAATGAGAAGATTGAAGCCTGGAATGAGGAAAAGACAATGCCAAATCTCAAAATTGGCACAAGCAAATCAGAATCAAGCAAGGGAAAGGAGCAAGTAGCTAAGGATGAAGACAATTCCATTCAAGATGACTCTGATGATGTTGATGAACATCTGGCTTTTCTGTCCAGGAGGTTTGCAAAGATGAAATTCAGGAAAAATGCAAAATTTACTAAGTCAAACAAGAACATGGTGGACAAATCTAAGTTCAAATGTTATAACTGTGGCTTAAGTGGACACTTTGCAAATGAGTGCAGAAAACCATCCTCTGATAAGAAGAAATTTGAGCAAGTTGATTATAAAAAGAAATATTTCGATTTGCTCAAACAAAAGGAAAGAGCTTTTCTGACTCAAGATGATTGGGCAGCAGATGGAGCAAATAAAGATGATGATATGGAATATGTCAACCTAGCCTTGATGGATAATTCTGATGAAAATGAAACTAGTTCATCAAGCAACCAGGTAATTACTACTGATCTCTCTCATCTTTCTAAGATTGAATGCAATGAAGCCATAAATGATATGTCCAATGAATTATATCATTTGCGTGTTTCCCTTAAATCACTAGCTAAAGAAAACACAAGAATCAAAAAGAATAATTTGTTTTTAAGTGATAGGAATATTGTGTTAGAGAATCAGGTAATTGAGCTTGAAACGATTAAAATTAAATGCTTGACAGTTGAGAGTGAACTAGAAGAAGCTGTTAAGAAAGTAGAAATTCTTTCTAAACAGTTAGAAAGTGAGCAAGAGGTAATCAAGGCCTGGAAAACATCTAGGGATGTTAGTGCTCAGATTGTCAAGGTTCAGGGAATTAAATCATTGTGTGAGAATGCCTGAAAGAAAAACAAAAAGGAGTTAGAATTAATTGATGGATTGTCAATGGATGTGGAATCAAAGGATGATGAAAGTTATCCGTTGAAGGAAGAAAAAGAGCATCCGTTGAAGGCTCATCAATTAAAACAGGCAAGTGATTCTAAAAAGAAAAATCTCAATAAGAAGGTTGGTTCAACTTTCAAGAACTTTGTCAAAGAAGGAGCTAGCACATCCAAAGATGCCAGTAAGGTGAATATAGGACACATGAATTTAGATCAGTTGAAAAATAGGCTTAAATTAGTTGAGGATAAAAAGGAAACTAAAAGAAAATCTAATAGAAATGGGAAGGTAGGGATTAACAAACACAACAATTACACACCTGATAAGTATGCTCCTAGAAAAAGCTGTGTGCATTGTAAAAGTGTTAATCATCTATCTGATAACTGCAAATCTGTTAAGAATGCTCCCATGCCTTTAACTCCCTCCATGCCTAACATGTCTATGTCACCTCTGCATACTATGCCTGTTATGTCTCATTAGAATTCTCATGCACATTTTGCAAACATGCCATATGTTAATAATCCTTATTTTACTGCATTCAGTATGCCTCAGATGCCATACAACTTGCCTATGTGGAATAATATGTTTGCACAATCTATGCCTTATCAAATTCAATCAAATGTGCTAAATGATTCTGTGACTAACCCTACACTTCAACCAACTACATCTGAGACCAAGGTTGACCCAAAGTTACCTAAGTCAAAAGATGCAGGAGGAATGAAGTCTAGGAAAAAGACTAACAAGGCTGGACCCAAGGAAACTTGGGTACCAAAATCAACTTGATTGATTTTGTTATGTGCAGGGAAAAAGAAGGAATCTATGGTACTTGGACAGTGGTTGTTCAAGACACATGACAGGAGATTTCACCCTGCTCACAGAGTTCAAGGAGAGAGCTCGCCCAAGCATAACCTTTGGAGATGACAGCAAAGGGTTCACTATGGGATATGCTTGATTTCAAAAGAAAATATCATCATTGATAAAGTTGCATTAGTTAATGGTCTCAAACACAATCTATTGAGCATCAGTCAACTATGTGACAGAGGGGATATTGTTTCCTTCAATTCTGAAGCCTGTGTTGTCACAAGTAAGAAGGACAACAAAGTGGTTCTAACTGGAGTTAGAAAAGGGAATGTGTACTTAGCTGAATTCAACTCTACAGATTCAGAATCAATTACTTGTCTTCTCAGCAAAGCAAGTCCAGATGAAAGTTGGCTGTGGCACAAGAAGCTGTCCTATTTGAATTTCAAGACAATGAATGATCTAGTCAAAAAGGACTTAGTTCGAGGAATGCCTCTAGTGGAATTCACAAGGGATGGACTTTGTGATGCTTGTCAGAAAGGAAAGCAAAAGAAAGTATCATGCAGTAAGAAGCTTGAATCAGCAATTGATGAACCATTACAACTACTTCATATAGATCTTTTTGGACCAGTCAATGTATTGTCAATTTCAAGGAAAATATATTACCTAGTGATTGTAGATGATTTCTCAAAGTTTTCATGGGATTATTTGTAACACCCCCAGATCCGGGGTCGGGGATCCGGGTCGTCACGGTCTTTCTTTCCACAATATCACTTCACTTAATTAATAATAAATAACTTCATGCTGTGACCCCACACTAACACACACCATAACCCATTATAGTCTCAGAGATGAAATTAAAATAAGTACAAGTCCTTGAATCCACAATTTTAAAAGTTATTACAACCCAAAATGATTACTTGATAAGTTTACAGTTAATTGCCATAATCTGCCACAAGTTATAATTATACAATATTTGGTTCCCAAAAGTAGAATGCCTGATCTACAATAGATCTACCTCTGCAGCTATAGCAGCTACAACATCAACGGGAAGACGCGGGATGCTTCCCACGCGCTTGCGCTGGGTCTGCTTGAGTCTGGCCATCTTTCCTAACTGTTGTTGTGTGATGAAGAAATGAAGCAAGAGTGAGCATTACAGCTCGCAAGATAATATATAGTGTAAACAATAATGCAAGTATCTAAATGGATAACTTACTGGAATCCTTTATTAAGTGTAAGGTAATTACTTACTGGATATAAGCTTAAAGGAAGATGAATTTACCAATTACTTCACTATACTTATACCATTTTTAGAAATCTACTTGAACTACTATTGTTCAAAGTATAATAAGTTTCAAAAGGTCATCCCATAGATGAGACCACAAGTTAAGACTTGAATAGATTCAATCTTTGAAATATTTTTAAAGGAAATGAAGTTACGAGATACTTCATTCAATGGAAACACCATTATAACTATTTGACCCTGTCAAAGCTTCGGCAACCACCCATTCGTAGCCTTTCGATCGAAATGCTCTGGGTAGTGTTACAGAATTATCCAACTGGATGATGAACTCATTACGGGAGTTTTCCGCGCCAGGAAGACCACTTATGATGATCAGTCGTAGTAGTGCAACCCCACCATTTTCAACATGTAGAGGAGAACCTGTCGGATTTACTTGTCAACCGAACACTGGACTCCTAAGGAATGTACCCGTCTTAGCGGAACTTCCAGGCCATTTGGGCCAATATATTAAGGCTGGGTCGGCGCCACTCGACCACTTACGCCACTCCTAGTTCAGATGAAATCCATGACTCTGAAACGTAAAGCTCGTCCCCCCTTTCCCCAAGTAGAAACTTGTTGATATGGCTCCACCAAGAAGTCGTATCTAGTTGGAAAGGAAAAATCACCAATATTTCCCAGGCGATGCCTGTTAATGGATTAACTTGTTCCAAGAATTTTACTTCCCGAGTGTTGGGTAAGTAATCAAAAACCCTTTTATCAAAACAGCAACCTTGTTGCGAGTATAAACACACCACATAGCCGGATCCCTCGGGTTTTGAGCGAGTATTTAAATCCCCTTTGAAAGGAGGATCTTAAATATAAATATGAGTTTTTGGGATCCGCCCTAACCTTTAAAAATTATTTTGAAGACTCGAAAACATTTTTAAGAATGTTTGGAGTGATGCTGATTTAATAAAGTAAATCAGTCCCAATATATTAGAAAATATCTGAATATTATTATTTAAATAATATTCTCATAAAGAATAATCTTTATAAAAATAATTGAAGTAGAAGTTTTAAACCTTATACTTGCAATGAATATTAAATAACCAAAGATATACTTATACGAAAGTACTATCTTTATTTGAATAATCAAAAGTGAGTTTGATTATCGACACATTATTCCTTAATAAAATAAAGAATAATAATTAGTAATTAATCGGAGTCATAAGTCCTCGAATGAATATTTAAAAATAATATTCATTAATAAAATAAACGGAGTCACAAGCCCTCGAATGAATATTCAAAATAATATTCATTAATAAAATAAACGGAGTCATAAGCCCTCGAATGAATATTCAAAATAATATTCATTAATAAAATAAAGTTATCGAATAAACCTTATTTTAATAATAGTTTTGAAAACTATTCACACACATATATATATATATATAAATATATATATATATATATTATACTCGGGAACATCGACTCCCGGTTTTAGAAAAATGTTCACCTTTGGGTCCCCTATACTAAGGGTATACGCAAATACCGCTTATCTCTAGCATATGTATTATCAACTGAATCAACAGATATATGTATCAAGATTACGAAACAGGCATGCATATATACCATATCACATGCTACAATATATCGCAAGAATTTGCTAATTAACCATCATGCATCTATCACAAGATAATGCATATACATATGTATACATCACAACAACAGTATATCGGGTAGAAAACTTGCTTGAGCGACTGGGGGTTATAAATGGCTTGGGACGAGTCTGATAACCTATAAACAACATATAAGTTGGAATTAAACCAAAGTCACTTATAAATCTATGCTTTAACCAATTTAGACTCTAACGCTCACTTTGTGCTTAATGATTCTCTTAAGTCGCTCGAGTACCCTCGGCTCCACCATTTTAAATAAATTAACCATTAAGAGTTTTAAGGCGATTCTTTCGCGAGTACCTTACCAACTGCCTAATACACTTTACATAAATGTTTCATACTCCAATTAGTCCTTTTAGGTCTTTAACCTATGTTTCAAAGTAAGGCGAGGGGTAATGGTTCGTTCGTGAAACGCCGTTACTTAAAACGGTCGTTTCTCCTAAACCGTACATCGGATTCAAATGAACCACATATCAAAACGAAGCTCGTAACATGAACTATCTAATCATGGCAATGGTAAAAACCTAGCAGTGAGTTCACGGGTCCTAATGTTAAGAACAAAAACAGTCTAAAGTAAATAGGGCATTATGATGGCTATGTTTACGCGATTACCCAAATTTATACCACTCCAAATCAACCCACAATCAACCCACAATCAACATCCCAACCAAACTCCATCCATACTTCACCAGAACAGCCCCAACAACTCAATATTATCAATTTATACTATTCTCAAACATGAATTTAAACTATACTTAAGTTCATTAATCAATAACCCAAGAATTACAACTCCAAAAACATCATAAAACCAACTAACCTCTACATACACAACAATCAAGCCTCTCATGAACTATAACAACAAAACTAAACCTAATACTCAAAGTAAATTTAGGGTTTAGAGGGGTTATACCTTCCTTGGAGAGTGGAGAATCAAGTAATTAGCTTGGAATCACCCTTAAAAGTCCTTATCCAAGCTTAATCTAACAAAAACTCAAGAACAAAAATTTTAGTTCTTGAAAAACACTATTCACCCTCTTCTTCCATGATTTTTAGGAAGAGATTGTGAATGAATTAGAAGCTCAAACTTATAGGATAGCTATATCTATGCATAAGGAGTCTTAGATAATTACCTTGCTAATTAACAAAGCTTGGATCTAGGATTTTGACTTTTTCTTTCTTTGAAGAAGAAGAAAGCCGAGAGCTTTTGATGAAGAAAGTGAAATAACTTTGTGTTTTTTGGTGAAATGAATTGTTGGTTGGCTTGGTTGATTTGTTTTGTTTGATTAATTACCTTTTACCATGGTAACTTTTGTGTGGTTCTTAATCAACCAACAACACACCTTTCTTTGTCATGCTTATGTCACCTTGTTATGTCATCCTCCCCCACTTGTCCTCCTCTTATTGGTTTAATGACATCATCCTCACTAACCTTTTTGATTAGCTTCTAATTTCTTGGCTAATGACCGCTGATCTGTTATACGGTTCGCTTAACTTTCGTTTTCGTTTATCGTTTGAGAAATCATACCCAGGATCTTATTACTTGGGTTCCCTTAACCTTTCTCAATACATTATATTCCTTTTATGATCCTCTCTTAAAATCCTTGAATTTAAATCCTTTTTATCCTGTTACCTTATACTCAATTCTTTCGGTATCTGGTGGATTTTCGGGAAAAAATCAAAGTGTTCGGATTTGGATTCTGACGATCTTTACATACACTTATTTATCATATAGAGTACTAATACGATCTCAGAATAACAATAAAAGAACCCCTACATAGTGTGGCATGAAAAGTTTTCTTATTCAGCAATTTCAGCAAAAACACTATTCATAAGGGTTACAAAAAAGTTCAAAATTTTGGGGTTATTACAGTCTCCCCTCCTTAAAAGGATTCCGTCCCGGAATCAAATAGAAAACAAATGGGGGTACTTTTCTAGCATTGCGCTCTCTAGTTCCCAAGTTGATTCTTCCACATTATGATTCTGCCATAGCACTCTGACTAGCTTGATAACTTTGTTCCGAAGTACCTGCTCCTTCTTATCCATAATCTTTACTGGTTTATCCACGTAAGTCAGATCTGGTTGCATATCCACATGCTCGTACTCCACTATGTGTCTGGCATCCCGATGATACTTCCTTAGCATTGACACATGGAACACATTATGAACTTGTTATAGGTTCGGGGGTAAGGCTAGCTCGTAAGCCAACCTCCCAATCCGTCTTAGTATCTCAAAAGGTCCAATATATCTTGGGTTTAGTTTTCCTTTCTTTCTGAATCTCATTAACCCCTTCCAAGGGGATACTTTTAGTAGTACTAAGTCCCCTACTCCATACTCCTTGTCCTTTCAGGCTAGGTCTGCATATTTCTTCTGTCTGTCTTGGGCTGCTACCAGCCGTCCTCTGATGAGATCCACTATGTCTTTGGTCCTTTGGACCACTTCGGGTCCGAGCATCTTCCGCTCTCCTACTTCATCCCAGTATAAGGGGGATCGACACCTTCTTCCGTACAGGGCCTCATAAGGCGGCATTCCGATGCTAGCATGAAAGCTATTGTTATAAGAAAACTCGATCAACGGCAAGTGATCATCCCAACTTCCTTTAAAGTCTATTGCACAGACTCTCAACATATCCTCTAGTGTCTGGATGGTCCTTTCACTCTGCCCATCCGTCTGGGGATGGTAAGCGGTACTCATATTTAACTTGGTCCCCGCACATTCTTGAAAGCTCCTCCAAAATCTGGAGTTGAATCTGGGGTCTCGGTCTGAGACAATGGACGCTGGGACTCCATATCGCGTCACTATTTCCTTAAGGTAAATGTCCACCAGTCTATCGACTGTGTATCTCTCATTGATAGGAATGAAATGAGCTGACTTTGTCAGTCGGTCTATAATCACCCATATGGCATCATGGTTGGCTTTCGTCCTTGGTAAACCGACAACAAAATCCATGGCTATCTGTTCCCATTTCCATTCGGGAATCTCCAGGGGTCGTAAAAGTCCACTGGGTCTCTGGTGCTCTGCCTTTACTCTTTGGCAAGTCAAACATTTGCTTACCCATTCTGCTACGTCCCTCTTCATGTTGGGCCACCAGTAACATTCCTTCAAATCCCTATTCATCTTGGTGCTTCCCGGGTGAATGGAATACCTTGAACTATGGCTTTCATCCAAAATCTCATTTTTAAGTTCTTGAACGTTCGGAACCCAAATCCGGTAGGAGTACCTCATTATCCCTTTATCATCTTTCTCAGTATGGATCTCTTCTCCAGTCATTGACTCTCTGCCTTTATTCATTATTTTCTCTTGGCACAATATGATCTTTTCCAATAACTCTGGCTGCATCGAGATCTCAAACAGCTTTTCAGTTCCGGTTCTGGTTACCTTTACTTCTATTTCCATTCTCTCAAAATCCTTTATCAATTCTTCCGAAGTCATTAACATTCTGAGTCTCTCCTTCCTACTAAGGGCATCAGCCACCACATTGGCTTTCCCCAGATGATAGAGAATCTCACAATCATAGTCCTTGATTAGCTCTAACCATCTCCTCTGGCGCATGTTGAGCTCTTTCTGCGTAAATATGTACTTGAGGCTCTTATGGTATGTAAAAATCTCGCACTTCTCTCCATACAAGTAGTGCCTCCAAATTTTTAGGGCAAAAACTATTGCTGCGAGCTCAAGGTCATGAGTAGGATATCTAATCTCGTATTCCTTCAGTTGTCATGACGCATACGCAATCACTTTACCGTGCTGCATAAGCACACACCCTAATCCTTTGTGCGACGCGTCACTATATATCACAAAATCTCCTTTTCCGTCTGGAAATGCCAACACCGGGGCCGTTACCAACCTTTTCTTTAATTCATGAAAACTGTTCTCGCATTTCTCCGTCCATTCAAACTTCTCTGTCTTACGAGTAAGTCGTGTCAAAGGGGCTGCGATCTTCGCAAAGTCCTGTACAAATCTACGATAGTAGCCGGCCAATCCTATGAACTCCTTACCTCTGTGGGTGTGGTTGGCCTTTCCCAATTTGAGACCGCCTCTATCTTGGAGGGGTCGACCAATACTCCTTCTTTATTGATCACATGTCCTAAAAACTGTACTTCATTCCGCCAGAATTCACACTTCGAGAATTTGGCATATAACTGTTCCTCTCTGAGTATTCCTAGAGCTATCCTCAAGTGCTCTGCATGTTCTGCCTCAGTCCTTGAGTAGATTAAAATATCATCGATAAAAACTATCACACACTTGTCCAAGTACTTCTAAATACTCTAGTCATTAAATCCATAAAAGCCGCTTGGGGCGTTGGTTAATCCAAAGACATTACCAAGAACTCATAGTGCCCATACCTGGTACGGAACGCGGTCTTGGGAATATCTTTCGGGTTTAATCTTTAGCTGGTGATATCCAGTTCTCAGGTCAATCTTGGAAAAATAAACAGCATCCTTTAGCTGGTCGAACAGATCGTCTATTCTAGGTAACAGGTACCTGTTCTTTATGGTTAGCTTGTTCAACTCTCGATAGTCGATGCACAACCTCATGCTCCCATCTTCTTCTTAACAAATAACACCGGTGCTCCCCACGGAGACACACTGGGTCTTATCATACCCTTATCCAAGAGTTCCTGCAATTGGGTAGCTAATTCCTTCATTTCTAACGGGGCTAACCGGTAAGGTGCTTTGAAATAGGCGCCGTCCCTGGGGCCAACTCAATAGAAAATTCAATCACTCTATCGGGTGGTAATCCCGGAAGGTCTTGTGGGAATACATCTTCAAATTCGTTGACTACCGGAATTTCTTGTAAGTTGGGCACCTCCTTCTGCGTGTCCACCACATAGGCTAGGTAAGCCTCATTTCCTTTTTGTAGCATCCTTTTGGCCTGGGCCATAGTCAAAAATTTCTGCGTCTGCCTCTTTCCTCTAAATAGGACTTATTTCTTTCCTGGGATATTCAACTTAACTTTCTTCCCCTTACAGTCTATCTGAGCATCATTACTAGATAGCCAGCCCATTCCTAAAATTACATCAAACTCCCCTAATTTAAAAGGAATCAGATCAACACTAAAAGTATGTTCCCCTATGCCTAACTCACAGGCGGGGTGAATCTGGTTAACAGGAATAATTTCATGATTGGCTATTTCTACTTGTAAGGGTTCTATCAAGGGTTCAACCTTAAGTCTTAATTTACGCGCAAGGTCCTTTGATATAAAAGATTTAGTTGCTCCCGAATCAAATAAAATGTTTGCACTGACTGAATTTAGAGAAAGGGTACCTGCTATCACATCTGAGTCTTTCATAGCATCCTGGACTGTCATGTTAAAAGTCCTCGCAGTAGGTGGCTTATTGGAGGCAGCCCTGCTGGCTCCTGAAGCTGCTAGTTTGTTCATTGGGCATTCCTTCTTCCAATGACCCGGGCATCCACACTGATGACAAGTGGTGGTTGGAATCATGGCAGGGGCTGACGAAGGGCATTTGTGGGAATAGTGGCCCACTTGTCCACACTTAAAGCAGGTTACTGGCTTTCCCTTACATTCCCCAGAATGCATCCTTCCACAAGTGTTGCAGGCTGGCAATGGGGGTCGAGACTGGTTGGAATAGGACATTCTTGATTTCTAGCCGCTCTGGCTCACATTCACACTCACTGGCCGCTTAAACCCAGTGTTCTTTCCCGGTAGGGACACTGCTCCTCGATTAAATCTAGTTGGGAAACTCCTTCCTGCGGAACCTCCACCCATGCTCATACTTCTCCTCTTTATTCCCTTCTTTTCTCTTTCCTTCTGCATCTGTTCGCTTCCGGCTTCTACAATTGTTGCCTTTTGCACCAGAGTGGCATAATCAGTAAGCTCAAGGATTGCCACCCTATTCTGAATCCACGGTTTCAGTCCCTGCTGAAACCTCCTAGCTTTCTTTTCCTCGGAGCTCACAAACTCTGGCACAAACCTTGATAACTCAGTAAATTTCGCTTCGTACTCTGCTACAGATAAGTTATTCTGCTTTAGCTCCAAGAACTTGAGCTCCATCTGGTTTTCCATAAACCTCGGGAAATATTTTCCCAGAAACAACTGACTGAATCTCTCCCAGGTTATAATAGCATCTGTCTCCATGTTTTTCTTGGCCTCCCACCAGTAGTTAGCCTCTCCTTTCAGAAGGTAGGTAGCAAATACAGTCTTCTGTGCCTTATCGATACTCAGAATCTCAAAGGATTTCTCCATTTCCTTTAACCATGCCCTTGCCTCAACTGGGTCGGCTGATCCATGGAACTCCGGGAGCTTAAGGGACTTAAAAGCCCTGAAAGAGTTTGCCACAGCATTGTTATTTCCTTGAGGGGGTGGGTTGGGTTGACGTTCCAAGTTCTGCTTTAGTAGTTGCATGAACTGGCCCATGGGATCCATGCCTGGGTTTGGTACTGGTTGCTCAACCTCAGTTTCTCCTTCCTCAGCCTCTATCTTAAATCCCTCAACATCATATGTTTCCTCCTCCTCTTCATACAGGGAGTCATCCTGTTCAACATAATCCTCGTCTTCCTCTTCACTGTGTTCCTGGTTCCTATCGTCCTGGTTATGGCTTCCCTGGTCCTCAGATCCAGGGTTCGCCCTAGTTCCAATCTTTCTTGGCGGCATGATACTGATAATAAAAAAAATTATTGGGAAATTCAAGGTTAGGTCACAATCATACACAACATTGTGCCTTGCACAGTTCTATAATGGGGAGAATATATCTCGCAATTCTATTATTTTATGACAGTTCTAAAAAATACAGTAATAATAATGATAAAAACAGTGATCTCGTCACTAAGGAACTGAACTGAAAGGAAACAAATATATACATAATGCGAGAAATACATAGTTTGATCTGGTCAAAAGTACAACAGTGTTACAGCCATCTGCCCCAAAAGTGATAAACAATAGTCTATCTGTCTAGTCAGAAAAAGGGATGCTATATACAAGTCAACTATCCCGGAAAATTGGCTCTTACTATGGCCTTGAATAACTAGACAACTAGACTATCCCATCGTCGGTCCTGAATCACACACCGGAGCGGGTCAGCTCCCATACCCTTTCCATCGTACGACGGAAGATATAGTCGGCCTGCCGCCTGGAGATCCTACCATGTCTGTCCCCCTGGAGCGATCGGAGTCTCGCTCGGGACGTGAGCTCTATCCCCGTCAGCTCCCTCCTCAAGGATCGGGGTATAGTAGCCCTAGTCTCATAAGCTCGGGCACGCCTACCCGCCCTCTCTGCATCCAACTCCCTCCTGACCTCATCCAGCCGGGCCTCAGCAACATCCACTCGGGTCCTCAGTACATCCTGAACACAGTCGTGAGCTAACAAAGACTACATATGGGCAGGGTCGAGAGGTGGTGAATCCGGAGCCGCTGGGGGTGTCTCCTCGGTCTGCCTAGGCTCGGGAGTATGGGTCTCTGAGCTGTCATCATAGGGGCTCCACAATAGTGGTGGAGGGGTAGGAGCTCTGACCACCGGGAGTGAGGGTAAAGGGGTACCAGTATACTCCACTATAGCTCCGACATGCTCCTCAGCTACTGGGACCTCATCCGGGTCCTCCTCATCTGAAATAGCAACAACCTCTGTCTCTTACTCCTCTGAGGGGTCATCCTCCTCATCCTCTGTCTCTTGTTCATTGGGCATTCCTTCTTCCAATGACCCGGGCATCCACACTGATGACAAGTGGTGGTTGGAATGATGGCAGGGGCTGACGAAGGGCATTTGTGGGAATAGTGGCCCACTTGTCCACACTTAAAGCAGGTTACTGGCTTTCCCTTACATTCCCCAGAATGCATCCTTCCACAAGTGTTGCAGGCTGGCAATGGGGGTCGAGACTGGTTGGAATAGGACATTCTTGATTTCTGGCCGCTCTGGCTCACATTCACACTCACTGGCCGCTTAAACCCAGTGTTCTTTCCTGGTAGGGACACTGCTCCTCGATTAAATCTAGTTGGGAAACTCCTTCCTGCGGAACCTCCACCCATGCTCATACTTTTCCTCTTTATTCCCTTCTTTTCTCTTTCCTTCTGCATCTGTTCGCTTCCGGCTTCTACAATTGTTGCCTTTTAGACCAGAGTGGCATAATCAGTAAGCTCAAGGATTGCCACCCTATTCTGAATCCACAGTTTCAGTTCCTGCTGAAACCTCCTAGCTTTCTTTTCCTCGGAGCTCACAAACTCCGGCACAAACCTTGATAACTCAGTAAATTTCGCTTCGTACTCTGCTACAAGATAAGTTATTCTGCTTTAGCTCCAAGAACTTGAGCTCCATCTGGTTTTCCATAAACCTCGGGAAATATTTTCCCAGAAACAACTGACTGAATCTCTCCCAGGTTATAATAGCATCTGTCTCCATATTTTTCTTGGCCTCCCACCAGTAGTTAGCCTCTCCTTTCAGAAGGTAGGTAGCAAATACAGTCTTTTGTGCCTCATCGATACTCAGAATCTCAAAGGATTTCTCCATTTCCTTTAACCATGCCCTTGCCTCAACTGGGTCGGCTGATCCATGGAACTCCGGGGGCTTAAGGGACTTAAAAGCCCTGAAAGAGTTTGCCACAGCATTGTTATTTCCTTGAGGGGGTGGGTTGGGTTGACGTTCCAAGTTCTGCTTTAGTAGTTGCATGAACTGGCCCATGGGATCCATGCATGGGTTTGGTACTGGTTGCTCAACCTCAGTTTCTCCTTCCTCAGCCTCTATCTTAAATCCCTCAACATCATATGTTTCCTCCTCCTCTTCATACAGGGAGTCATCCTGTTCAACATAATCCTTGTCTTCCTCTTCACTGTGTTCCTGGTTCCTATCGTCCTGGTTATGGCTTCCCTGGTCCTCAGATCCAGGGTTCGCCCTAGTTCCAATCTTTCTTGGCGGCATGATACTGATAATAAAAAAATTATTCGGAAATTCAAGGTTAGGTCACAATCATACACAACATTGTGCCTTGCACAGTTCTATAATGGGGAGAATATATCTCGCAATTCTATTATTTTATGACAGTTCTAAAAAATACAGTAATAATAATGATAAAAACAGTAATCTCGTCACTAAGGAACTGAACTGAAAGGAAACAAATATATACATAATGCGAGAAATACATAGTTTGATCTGGTCAAAAGTACAACAGTGTTACAGCCCTCTGCCCCAAAAGTGATACACAATAGTCTATCTGTCTAGTCAGAAAAAGGGATGCTATATACAAGTCAACTATCCCGGAAAATTGGCTCTTACTATGGCCTCGACTAACTAGACAACTAGACTATCCCATCGTCGGTCCTGAATCACACACCGGAGCGGGTCAGCTCCCATACCCTTTCCATCGTACGACGGAAGATATAGTCGGCCTGCCGCCTGGAGATCCTACCATGTCTGTCCCCCTGGAGCGATCGGAGTCTCGCTCGGGACGTGAGCTCTATCCCCGTCAGCTCCCTCCTCAAGGATCGGGGTATAGTAGCCCTAGTCTCATAAGCTCGGGCACGCCTACCCGCCCTCTCTGCATCCAACTCCCTCCTGACCTCATCCAGCCGGGCCTCAGCAACATCCACTCGGGTCCTCAGTACATCCTGAACACAGTCGTGAGCTAACAAAGACTACATATGGGCAGGGTCGAGAGGTGGTGAATCCGGAGCCGCTGGGGGTGTCTCCTCGGTCTGCCTAGGCTCGGGAGTATGGGTCTCTGAGCTGTCATCATAGGGGCTCCACAATAGTGGTGGAGGGGTAGGAGCTCTGACCACCGGGAGTGAGGGTAAAGGGGTACCAGTATACTCCACTATAGCTCCGACATGCTCCTCAGCTACTGGGACCTCATCCGGGTCCTCCTCATCTGAAATAGCAACAACCTCTGTCTCTTACTCCTCTGAGGGGTCATCCTCCTCATCCTCCTCCATCTCAGGCTCCTCCTGATCCTCGGCATCTAGCAGTGCCTCATCATGCTCACGCTCGAACATCTCAGGGTCCTCTATCTCATGTGCCTACACATTAAACGAGCTAAGTTACTATCATGATACTTATAAGGGTTCCCGTAAGGGTTTTAACTGTCAGTGCTACTTTAAGTAGTCCGACTATGAACTTGGAAAGAGTTTTTATTATCTTTGTGAGTTTATTATTATATCGTCGCATCATCTTTCAGGTTTATAACGCTTGGCTCTGATACCATTTCTGTAACACCCCCAGATCCGGGGTCGGGGATCCGGATAGTCACGGTCTTTCTTTCCACAATATCACTCCACTTAATTAATAATAAATAACCTCATGTTGTGACCCCACACTAACACACACCACAACCCGTTATAGTCTCAGAGATGAAATTGAAATAAGTACAAGTCCTTGAATCCACAATTTTAAATGTTATTACAACCCAAAATGATTACTTGATAAGTTTACAGTTAATTGCCATTATCTGCCACAAGTTATAATTATACAATATTTGGTTCACAAAAGTAGAATGCATGATCTACCAATAGATCTACATCTGCAGCTATAGCAGCTACAACATCAACGGGAAGACGCGGGACGCTTCCCACACGCTTGCGCTGGGTCTTCTTGAGTCTGGCCATCTTTCCTAACTGTTGTTGTGTGATGAAGAAATGAAGCAAGAGTGAGCATTACAGCTCGCAAGATAATATATAGTGTAAACAATAATGCAAGTATCTAAATGGATAACTTACTGGAATCCTTTATCAAGTGTAAGGTAATTACTTACTGGATATAAGCTTAAAGGAAGATGAATTTACCAATTACTTCAATATACTTATACCATTTTTAGAAATCTACTTGAACTACTACTGTTCAAAGTATAATAAGTTTCAAAAGGTCATCCCATAGATGAGACCAAAAGTTAAGACTTAAATAGATTCAATCTTTGAAATATTTTTAAAGGAAATGAAGTTACGAGATACTTCATTCAATGGAAACACCATTATAACTGTTTGACCCTATCAAAGCTTCGGCAACCACCCATTCGTAGCCTTTCGATCGAAATGCTCTGGGTAGTGTTGCAGAATTATCCAACTGGATGATGAACTCATTACGGGAGTTTGCCGCGCCAGGAAGACCACTTACGATGATCAGTCGTAGTAGTGCAACCTCACCATTTTCTACATGTAGAGGAGAACCTGTCGGATTTACTTGTCAACCGAACACTGGACTCCTAAGGAATGTACCGTCTTAGCGGAACTTCCAGGCCATTTAGGCCAATATAATAAGGCTGGGCCGGCGCCACTCGACCACTTACGCCACTCCTAGTTCAGATGAAATCCATGACTCTGAAACGTAAAGCTCGTCCCCCCTTTCCCGAAGTAGAAACTTGTTGATACGGCTCCACCAAGAAGTCGTATCTAGTTGGAAAGTAAAACTCACCAATATTTCCCAGGCGATGCCTGTTAATGGATTAACTTGTTCCAAGAATTTTACTTCCCGAGTGTTGGGTAAGTAATCAAAAACTCTTTTATCAAAACAGCAACCTTGTTGCGAATATAAACTACACCACAGAGCCGGATCCCTCAGGTTTTGAGCGAATATTTAAATCCCCTTTAAAAGGAAGATCTTAAATATAAAAATGAGTTTTGGGATCCACCCTAACCTATAAAAATCATTTTGAAGACTCGAAAACACTTTAAAGAGTGTTTGGAGTAATGCTGATTTAATGAAATAAATCAGTCCCAATATATTAGAAAATATCTGAATATTATTATTTAAATAATATTCTCATAAAGAATAATCTTTATGAAAATAATTGAAGTAGAAGTTTTAAAACTTATACTTGCAATGCATATTAAATAACCAAAGATATACTTATACGAAAGTACTATCTTTATTTGAATAATCAAAAGTGAGTTTGATTATCGACACATTATTCCTTAATAAAATAAAGAATAATAATTAGTAATTAATCAGAGTCATAAGTCCTCGAATGAATATTCAAAATAATATTCATTAATAAAATAAATGGAGTCATAAGTCCTCGAATGAATATTCAAAATAATATTCATTAAATAAAAAAAACGGAGTCATAAGTCCTCGAATGAATATTCAAAGTAATATTCATTAATAAAAATAAAGTTATCGAATAAACCTTATTCGAATAATAGTCTTGAAAACTATTCATATATATATATAAATATATATATATATATATATTATACTCGGGAACATCGACTCCCGGTTTTAGAAAAATGTTCACCTTTGGGTCCCCTATACTAAGGGTATACGCAAATACCGCTTATCTCTAGCATAGGTATTATCAACTGAATCAACAGATATATGTATCAAGATTACGAAATAGGCATGCATATATACCATATCACATGCTACAATATATCGCAAGAATTTGCTAATTAACCATCATGCATCTATCACAAGATAATGCATATACATATGTATACATCACAACAACAGTATAACGGGTAAAAAACTTGCCTGAGCGACTGGGGGTTATAAATGGCTTGGGACGAGTCTGGTAACCTATAAACAACATATAAGTTGGAATTAAACAAAAGTCACTTATAAATCTATACTTTAACCAATTTAGAATCCAACGCTCGCTTTGCGCTTAATGATTCTCTTAAGTCGCTCGAGTACCCTCGGCTCCACCATTTTTAATAAATTAACCATTAAGGGTTTTAAGGCGATTCTTTCGCAAGTGCCTTACCAACTGCCTAATACACTTTACATAAATGTTTCATATTCTAATTAGTCCTTTTAGGTCTTTAACCTATGTTTCAAAGTAAGGCGAGGGGTAATGGTTCGTGCGCGAAACGCCGTTACTTAAAACGGTCGTTTCTCCTAAACCGTACATCGGATTCAAACGAACCACATATCAAAACGAAGCTCGTAACATGAAATATCTAATCATGGCAATGTTGAAAACCTAGTAGTGAGTTCACGGGTGCTAAAGTTAAGAACAAAAACAGTCTAAAGTAAATCGGGCATTACGACGGCTATGTTTACGCGATTACCCAAATTTATACCACTCCAAATCAACCCACAATCAACCCACAATCAACATCCCAACCAAACTCCATCCATACTTCACCATAACAGCCCCAACAACTCAATATTATCAATTTATACTATTCTCAAACATGAATTTAAACTATACTTAAGTTCATTAATCAATAATCCAAGAATTACAACTCCAAAAACATCACAAAACCAACTAACCTCTACATACACAACAATCAAGCCTCTCATGAACTATAACAACAAAACTAAACCTAATACTCAAAGTAAATTTAGGGTTTGGAGGGGTTATACCTTCCTTGGAGAGTGGAGAATCAAATAATTAGCTTGGAATCACCCTTAAAAGTCCTTATCCAAGCTTAATCTAAACAAAAACTCAAGAACAAAAATTTTAGTTCTTGAAAAAAACTATTCATCCTCTTCTTCCATGATTTTTAGGAAGAGATTGTGAATGAATTAGAAGCTCAAACTTATAGGATAGCTATATCTATGCATAAGGAGTCTTAGATAATTACCTTGCTAATTAACAAAGCTTGGATCTAGGATTTTGACTTTTTCTTTCTTTGAAGAAGAAGAAAGCCGAGAGCTTTTGATGAAGAAAGGGAAATAACTTTGTGTTTTTGGTGAAATGAATTGTGGTTGGCTTGGTTGATTTGTTTTGTTTTGATTTATTACCTTTTACCATGGTAACTTTTGTGTGGTTCTTAATCAACCAACAACACACCTTTCTTTGTCATGCTTATGTCACCTTGTTATGTCACCCTCCCCCACTTGTCCTCCTCTTATTGGTTTGATGACATCATCATCCCTAACCTCCTTGATTAACTCTTAATTGCCTGCCTAATGACCGCTGATCTGTTATACGGTTCGCTTAACTTTCGTTCTCGTTTATCGTTTGAGGGATTATACCCGGGATCTTATTACTTGGGTTCCCTTAACCTTTCTCAATACATTATATTCCTTTTATGATCCTCTCTTAAATTTCTTGAATTTAAATCCTTTTTATCATGTTACCTTATACTCAATTATTTCGGTATCTGGTGGATTTTCGGGAAAAATCAAAGTGTTCGGATTTGGATTATGATGATCTTTACATATACTTATTTATCATATAGAGTACTAATACGATCTCAGGATAACAATAAAAGAACCCCTACATAGTGTGACATAAAAAGTTTTCTTATTCAGCATTATCAGCAAAAACACTATTCATAAGGGTTACAAAAAAAGTTCAAAATTTTGGGGTTATTACACAGAAGCTATAAGGGTGGATCCAGCCATTGCTAGTGAGTCAATGATTGTGGATGATGCTGAAAAGGAAAGACAATTTCAGCAACATTACAAAGCTGTAATTGATAACATTTCCTTGGATGCTGACACTTTTACTCACCCTGTATCAGCCTATCAACTGTTGGCTGCTCAGGGCAATGTGGTGGAAGAACAGACTTTGAACTTAGTACACACTTCAGAATCTCTTCAGAGAGATAAAGCTGCTGTCAATAGGATGCCTTCTCAAGCCGGTGAGCCATCTGAAGAATTTGAAGTAAATTCTTATGATGATGACTCTGTTTCTTTGGATGGAAGCATGAACTTAGGGGGAGATGAAGGCCCAAGTTCTGTTCCAAATTTACCTGAATGGGCATGGACAAAGAAATCTATACCAGGACAATTTGGTGTATCTTTGGTTAAACAGGTTATGGCTATTCAAAAGGCCCTTTAGGAAAGTTCAGATGCTGGTACCAAGGCTATTCTTCAAGCTCACCTAGACTCTCTACATATCATGAAGATACAGCAATTAAGACAATGATCTGAGTGTGGATGAACTCAAGAAGGATATAGCTGACTTGAAGACCTACAATTCTGAGAAGCTGGATTCAGTCATGCCATATGGTACCATGCAGGATCTATTATTGAGACTGAGGAGAGAATCAGATTCTGAAAAGAAGCTGGCCAAGCTGAAAGATAGAGTTCAAGTTATTGAGAATTCAGTGGCCACCCTTCTTCAAAATCAACAGTCTCAAACAAATCTTCTCATGCAACTGGCTAAAGCACAAGGCCTAACTCCTCAACTTGATGATAACAAAAAGGGGGAGAGAGAATCAAGTAAGGGGGAGAAAGGACCAAGTGAGGGGGAGAAACTTCAAGTTCAAATCAGCAAAGTAATTGTACCTTCAATTACTGTCTTCAAGCCACCAGTTGCAGATGGTATAGACCTTATTAAAGCAGCAGCAGCAAATTTGAAAGTTGCTGAGAAAGGAAAGTCTGTATACATCATTGTATAGATTCTGTAGTAGCCTATAAGTCATGTTGACTTTAACTAGATATGCAGAATATGTTGATTAATTGTATATAAATGATGTCTTGTAATTCTGCATAAGTGAAATGAAGTCAAGTGCCAAAATAGCTACCGACGGATGATTAACAAAGCCATCGACGGATGATCAAATGACTATCAACGGATGTCTAATATAGCAGTCGACGGATGATCAATGAAGCCATCAACGGATGTTCAGAAAGTCGACGGATGATCATATATCCAACGGATATTCATAAATTCCAACGGATGATCATATAAAGAATTCAAACAGCAGTTGAACAGTGAAAACTGAGCACAGCCGTCGTGATGTATACAAATCTACTGTGGAAGCCCATTAACTGGGTAATAGAGGATGAAAAGTAGCAAAGCTTAAGATTGATAGTTTTTATATTTATTTAGTCTTTTTAACTTTGTAATCTTGGTAATATATAAACCAAGAACGTAGCAAATAAAGATATAGAGCTGAGATATAAAAATAGAGAAATCTCTGTAAGCAGAATCTTTAGCATTTCCCTGTATTTCTCAGTAGTTCGATTTGTAAGCAGATGTGAGCATTCTTGCACACAGAGTCTTCTCGATATATAATATATATCTCTGGTGGAATTGTTTAAATCCACCATAAAGTTTTTAAAGACTCTTGTTTTATTTACTTATGTTTTGATTCAATTAAGTTTCTATTCCGCATTGTGCTAATCAAAACACTTATATCTATATTCGAGTTGAACATTTTTATTTCGGGAAAAAGGTTCAAGAATTCCATTCAACCCCCCTTCTGTAATTCTTGCTATATTGTTAAGGGACTAACAACTGTTGTATCATCTGTGCCCAAAATATCTTCAATCAGTACATAGTCAACAATAGTTTATATTCCCAGTTCATTCATTTCTACTCTCTCGATGGATATTGCTCATCCGTCGAGTAGTGATTGTATCCCGACGGATAAGCTTAACAGCAGTTATCTGTCGGATAGCAAAACCACTCACTCGATGGATATCACTCATCCGTCGAGTATCTCTGCACAGCTTCAAACTTCATTTATTTCAAGTGCAGAAGATTTAGTGGTTGTACAGTCACTATTCGGATTGAGAGAGAAAAGTGTTTTGAGTGAGAGTCTGGGTTGCTCCCAGGAAAAAGGAGAGGAAATTAGTGAAACTATGCAATCCATTTTCTTCAGGATTGGCAAAAGAGAGTGAGTGGAGTCCCACCTTAGATGGTGAAGGTGAGGGTGTGAGGGTGGGGAGCCAGGGTGAGACCCTGATGCAACAAAAGAGAGAAAACGAGAGAAATACAGGTACTGGAGCTATAAGGATGGATGTCATTGCTAGTGAGTCAATGAATGTCCAGGATGTAGATAGGGAGGGACTATCTCAGCATCCTAAAGCTGTTATAGATTCCACCTCCCTTGATGTTGAGGCATTTACTCACCCTGTTCCAGCTTATCAACTTCTAGCTGAACAGGACAATGACAATACAGAAAGGATGCTAAATCTGGTGCATACCACATAGTCTATGATGAGAGCTAAGGATGCCATCACAGTTTTGCCCTCTACAGCTGGTGATGTGGACTATGAGACTGGTGGCTCAGCTGATTTCTTTGGTGATGAAATTGGGGATGGTGAAGATGAGGCAATGGACATAGGGGGAGAAGTAGGTTCAAGTTCAAGATCAGGTATGCCATCATGGGTATTTTCAAAGCACTGTGATGAGCACTACTTCAAGACAACCCTGATCCAACTAATTAATCAGACAAATAGTGCTCTTCAAACCACTACTAATTCCAGCACCAAGAAGCTCCTTCAGGCACATCTAGCCTCCCTGCAACTTCAACAAATCCAGGGCTTCCAACATGCTAGGGATGTAAACACCATCAAGGGTGATATTGAGGAGATGAAGAAGACCATTTCAGAAAAGATGGATTATAAACTTCCAGAAGCTACAATGCTTGACATCAAGAGGCAATTAAGGAAAAATTCTGATCTTGCAACCAAGATAGATGCCTTGGACATAAGAATGTCAGCCATGGAAGCATCTTTAACAGCCATTCATCTTCATCAAGCCCAACAAACAGATTTACTTCAAAAATTGGTGGTTGCTCAAACCTCCTCCTCTACTCAACTTGATGATAACAAAAAGGGGGAGAAAGGACCAAGTGAGGGGGAGAGGCTTCAGATTCAAATCAGTAAAGTAATTGTGCCTTCAATTACTATCTCAAAGCCACCAGTTATAGACAGTATAGATCTGATCAATGCCGCAGCAGCCAACATAAGAGCAGCTGATAAGGAGAAGTTGAGTTTAGTCAACTGGGAGAAGATTGATGAGGAAATACAAAAGAAGTTTGAACTAGTCAAGGAGCCAGTTAAGTCAGCCATCCATCACTCTCAAGTCAAGCAAATTAGTATGAATGAGATGAGCATGAACTATCTGGAAAGAGGACAACCATCCTGCATCAAATCTCCAAAGGCTGAAATAATTCTAAAACCAAGAGTAAACTATTCAAAATCATCATTGAAGAACCCTTTGGATACTGTATATGAGGCACCTAAGCCTGATGAAAAGAAGCTTCTGTCAATGTCAATTGCTTTCTATAAAGATCCAGCTGATTCAGCCTCTAAAACGAGAATTGCTAAAATTTTCAGGAATGGGAAAGAAATCTGTGTGGTGGCTGGACATCATCAATTTGCTCAAGCAAAGAGAGAAGAAAAGGCTAGATTGAAGCAGGAAAAGAAGCAAGCTGCTCTAGATGCTAAGAAGACTAAACAAAAGAAAGAGCAAATTGCTATCTTGGCCAAGCTACATACTGTAAATTCATCACAACAAATTTCTTCTCAGCCATCTGAAGTTATTGAATCAAAGAAGCAAGTTGAACAACAGAAGAAATCTCCAAGAATCAAGGAATTGGATAAAAGAACTAAAAGGAAGCTGGACATTGTTGATAAGGAATTGGAGAATCAGTTTCCCAGGGAATCCACTCCAACCTCAACTCAAGCATCAAAACCCTCTGTGGTATTTGAAGATATCAAGGTGGTGGATCCTTACAGGAACATCCATGGTGAACCTATTGTGCCTAAGGATGAACCAGTAGAATGAGAGAACATACCAATTCCTGACTTCTATTTGCCAATCCTTAACAAGCCAAAGAGAACAAAGTCAAGAGTAGTCAAGAAAGTGAAGTTGTCACCTCTCAAATCCAAATCAGTAGTCAAAGCTCAATCTAAAGTCAATAGGGGAGATTACATGTACTTGTGTGATATCAAATAATTTTCTGATCTAAACCTCTATCTAGATAAACTAGATGAAGTGAGAGGAACTGATGCATACAGAAACCTACCTGAAAGGTTAGTGTTCAAGTACAAAGGAGGAAAGGAGATTCAGTGGCCACTTCACAGGATCCTTCAAGAAAGCCAAGCTGTACTGATTAAAGTTTATTCATCCTTCAAGAAGAACTTTAGGTTCAATATCACTGCAAGAAGATTGGTACTGAAGAAGATTGAAGAGCTAAGGAGTGTTAGTGCTAAAGATGCACTCCCAAAGACTCTAATCATCCCTTACACAGGGAGAAGAGTGCATCTAAGGCCCTACTGGCTGATGGAGTTCATGGATGACAAAGGAGTGAGAAGATTTTTCAGATTAGAAGACCAATTGAGCATCTCTAGCAATGAGACTCTTTTGGAAATGCAAGGAAAGCTAAATCTCTCAGAATCTGATGAACTGGAATTCCACAGGCAGCTCCAAAATCAGATTGAGGAAAATAACAGAAAGCTTGGAAAGAGATCCAGACCTTCAAGAAACTAGATAAATCTGCTCAGGCTAGAGGAGCATCTTGAAAATGATTGTGAGCAAAACTTTGTACATTTTGTTAATTGAAGCACTTTTCAGTAATATCTACTTTCTTTTTAAAGTTGTATTTTTAAGGTGTTTTGTTATCATCAAGTGTCTCTTAATTTATGGCTACAATTCCAGTAGACATAAATTGGGGGAGATTGTTGTGTATGTGTTATGTACTTGATGATTTCATGAACAAAACACCTTGGTAGATTTTACTTAGTGAAAATATGTAGCACTCGACGGATAAGATTTATAGTCCCAACGGATGACTCAATATAGTCCCGACGGATGATGACTTATTATCGATCGAGTGAGTAGCTTATGTAACAATAAGTCCGTAGCACATTTCTGCATACACATTGTTTAGAATCTGTAGTAGTACTTAAGTCATGTTGACTTTAGTTAGATATGCATAATAGGTTGATTAATTGTACATATATGATGTCTTGTAATTCTGCATAAGTGAAATGAAGTCAAGTGCCTGATTGTTACCCGACGGATAAACTACAATGAATTCGACGGATGATCAACAACCTGACGGATGATCAATAACTCAACGGATGATCATGAACCTGACGGATAAAGAATTCAAATATCTTTTGACAGTGACAACACAGTCACATGCTTCGAGTGGATGCAAATGGAATGTGGCAGCCTATTCAACTGGGTTTTCGAGAAGAAGCATTGCCATTTCTATGCTATTATGAAGATATTCAATGATGTTAGAATAGAGTAATGAAGTAGCATTGTAATAGACTAGATAGTTTTTGTTTTATTATCCTGTCTCATTTCTTTATAATCTTGGTGATATATAAACCAAGAAGTAGCAACTAAGGAACTATCTGAGATACAAGCAGAGAAACATTTGTAAGCAGAATTCTTAGCATTTCTCTGAATTCTTAGTTGTTCAATATTTGTAAGCAGCTGTGAGCATTTTGCACACAGGGTTCTCTCGATATATATTATATATCTCTGGTGGAATCATTCAAATCCACCAGAAAGTTTTTAAAGACTCTTGTTTTTAATTACTTATGTTTTGATTCACTTAAGTAACTATTCCGCATTGTGCTAATCAATTCACACTTATATATATATTTGAGTTAGAACATTTTTATTTCAAGAAAAAGTTTCAAGAATTCCATTCAACCCCCCTTCTGTAATTCTTGTCATATTGTCAAGGGACTAACAAATATTGTTTTAGATGAACAATTTAAGTGTCAGTTGCATAAATTCTGAGGACAAGTTCTGATGGAAGCTCTGATGATTAAGTTCTGAGGAAAACATATTAGTATTTGTATGAAAAATTATAGAAATAAACATTCACTTTTTGAGTTTAGAAGCCATATTCTGATGACCTTTAAATTCTGATAATAATCAAGTTCTGATGCTTACGTGGCAGTATTTATTTACTTGATTTATTTTTCGTCAATAATTGAACGGTTCTATTTTATCAGAATATTGGTTTAAGTGAGATAAAGACAGTCATAATTACTTGTTTAGTGGGAACAGTTTTTTTATTGAAAAACTGCATGTGTATAGTAATCATTACTTATTTCCCGTGCCCATTAACTATTGTCTTAACTACTGCATGGCTGACAGGTGTAAAGACTGTTCAAATTCGTCTTAACTGCTGTCAAGTTGTGCATTCGTATTTCTCACTTCTTTTTGCAATGGCACCCAAGGATCTAATCTTTAATGGAGCAAAGTTCGTCCCCAACAACTACACTGCCATTCTAACCAAGAGTGAAGCTCCGTCGGAACTTCATTTTGTTCAGGACTTCTTGGCTCACAGTGAAATAGGGTTCGCTTTGACACAACCATCCACTTTATCTGGAACTTAAGTTCTGACTTTCTGGCGAACGGGACTTTATGATGATGGTGGTAAGGATGGGACTCCAAGCATCATTTTTACAGCAAAGGAGGTGGAGTACGTTGTTACTCCGGTAACAGTCAGGAAAGCTCGACATCTACCTGAAAACTGCCAGTTCTGTTCTGCTGTTGAGGAGCCATTGCTACAGAAAATGATGGCTAATTTAGGGTTTGAAGAAAGCTTGGCAAAGTTGGGCCAACTTAAACGTCCACATATTCGAAGAGAATGGAGTTTTTTCTTCGATTGCATCACCAAGTCGTTCACAAACAAATGCTCAAATTTTGACGCCATTCCGATTCTGACTCAACAAATTGGGTATGCTCTCCTAAACCAGTCTCACTTTGATTATGCCAAGACTGTGTTATGTTTTATAGGAGATAGAATGAAAGAGGACAAGAATGTAGTTTACTTTGCTAGGTTATGTCAATTAATTTATAGTTACTGTACATCAGATGAACCACAACTAGCAAGTGAATATATAGAACCTTTTAGGTTAGCAAAAAGAAAGTTCTGAGGCCCCTCAGAATTCCTTTAGCAGTAAAGCAAGCCCTTGTAAATGCTGATGCTGATACTTATTCTGTATTATATCCTGATGTTCCACAATAACAACCACAACCACAACCACAACAGCCATCAGAACCTACTACTTCCACTCAACAAACACACACATCAGAACATGCCAACCAACCATCAGCACATAATCAGGTGAAGGCCTTCTTCTTCAAGAGCAAAGAGGACTAAGACAGTACCTCAGGCACAGTTGAAAAGAAGGAAAATGATTTTAAGAGATGAGTCTGATGATGAGGCATGGGTTCAATCATCAGAACCTGTTGCTGAAGTAGCTGAGAAGGTCTCTTCTCAGAAAGCTTAAGAAACTAGGAGTACCAGGCCCCTAAAAAGGCTTAGAAAGCTAAAATCTGATGATCAAGCTCCTAGAGTATCTCCACCATCTAAGAGACTTAAAAAGCAAAGAGCAAGGAGGGCTGTAGAAGAATCAACCTCTGAAGAAGGAATGGAAGCAGTAGTTGTGGAAGGGGGTCAGGAATCTTTGTGGACTTGCTTGTCTCCCTGCTTCTACCAGATGATGCCAAAAAGGGGGAGAAAGTAATTAAGTCCAAATGTACAACTGATCAACCACTGAAGGGTAATGATGATGATAATGAAGACCAGGAAAACTCTGAAAGGAGTAGAGGTCCAAGTCAAGGCAGGGGTTCTTTATCAAGGAAATCCAGAACTATAAGTCAAAGAACAAGTTCTGATACTGGTAAAAGGATAAGTTCTAATGAACAAACTCTGAAACTTGATGAAGAGATCTCCAAAAGGCTGTTCCTAAAGGACAATCCAGGTATGGATATTGAAAGTTTGAAGGAAGAAGAGATTAGACTGAAAGCTGAAAATGACAAATCTAAGTCAAAGTCTAAAACTCAAGTCACAACAAAGAAACCACCTAAGCCTAAGGGCATTGTGATCAAAGAGAGGACAGATATTGAGGCATCTAAGGCCAAGTCCAAATCACAGGTGGAAGTTGATCCTAGATTCAAGGGTAAGGCAAAAGTTAATGAATCTTTAAAGATATATATGCCAACCATGGATTTGGAAGTAAATGCTGATGAAGATACAAGTATGATTTTGAACAAGAAAAGGAATATTCAAGTAACCTCTGATAGAGCTCAAGTTGTCTTGACATCAGAAGAAAAGGAAACCTCTGACATTGCTCATGTTAAACCTTCAACAGTTCTACTACCTGGGTTTACTAAAGCTCAACAATCTGCTAGACCTATGAAGACTTCAACAAATGTTTTTCAGGGTAGATTGATCCAAGGGAAGGAAGCTAGAGATAAAAAAGGACTGGGTAATCCTGATGAGAAAAGAATAAACAACTCTACCTCAGATCCTACATCCCTTACTGAACCAGGAATAGGGACAACTCTAGAAAGACTAAATCAATTAGAGTCTGTATAGATGGTCTACAACTCCAAGATGAAAGAAGACATAATGCTTTATTTTATGACAGATGGGAGAGTATTCCAGATAAGAAAGGATGCAATTTATTCGGTTGAAGTATTATGAAGAACTGCAACATGTTTTATTTCTACTTCAAGTGAAGAACAGGGCAACAGATGGTGCTGCCCGATACTTAATATCTGATATTCATAGGCAGAAGAAACTTTACTCTGTAAAGTCTGACAGACCATACTATCCAAAGTACAGAGCTCACAATGATGATTTAGTTGAGATGAAGCCCAATACCGCCAAGATCACTACTTTTCTGGGTATTAAGGGTGTTGAATTTAATATGGAGTCTAACAAAGCTTATCTGATCAGATTGGATCAGGAGATAAGGAAAGCAAAGATTAATGATCTCAGGGCTGCTATCTTTCAGATAGGAGAAGATACAGTTGAACTTAAAGATGCTAAAAGGAGGATGATAAATGAACTTGAATATGCTGAGAGAACTCTTTTGAAGAACTATCTTAGAACAACTCTTGACATTCAAGAGATCAAACACTGAAGCCAGGTCAAGGACTACAACTGTTAAATTTTGAAGTATATACAGGTTAAAGCTGATATCGGACTTTAAGGATGGTAAAAGCTACAAGGACTGTGAGTTGTAGTTATTTAGTCAAATTCTCGTATGCATTTATACTTAATGTTTTTGACATCATCAAATATCTATTGAACTTGTATATTATGCTAATTTACAAGTTGGGGGAGATTGTTAGATATATTTGTGATGTCATGTCTAATAATGATTTGTGTTTAGTTTTCAGATCTTAACTAACAGGACAAATCAGGACTTAACTGGAAATCAGTACCTATACTGAAGTTGGAACTTAAGATATCAGAACTTAAGTTATCAGAACTTAAGATATCAGAAGATATTCATCAGAAGATAATATCAGGACTTAAGAAGACTTTCAGACAAGGAAGGCGTTTGATTGAAGGGAAAGAAGATCAAGACTAAAATAAGAAGAGATATGCATGGAGAAGAATTCTATGAAGAATAGAAGACTTGGAGGAAAAGATAACTAATTGATATATTTTAGGATACAGAATTATATTCGATATCAATTAGAGATTATCTTGTAATTGTGTGGTATATAAACATAGACATGGGGTTTACACTATATGTGTTATCATTATCGAGAATATTATTCATTGTAACCCTAGCAGCTCTCGTGATATTTGTTCATCACTGAGATAGAACGGTTCCATTGCAATACTGTTTTATTAATAAGATTATTCTTTGTTACATACTTGTGTTCTTAATTCGATTTGATTGTATTATACACTGTATTCAACCCCCTTCTACAGTGTGTGTGACCTAACAAGCTAGAAAAACCTTTTGTGTATATGCCCAATAAATAATCTATACTGATTCTAGTGGAACATAGATTATTTCAAAGTCCTTATTCTATGTTGAGTTATCCAAACCAGTATTGTTGAGTTATACATACAGCTTCAATCTTTCTCAACTATATCCCCCTATTTGACTGTTACACCTGACAGTCAAATAATAATGAAGAAGCAACAGTTTGGAGGATAACTCAACTAACCATAACCAAAAATGTTCAATCAACTTCGAATTTCAATCCTAGACTTGGAAATAATACTTATATCTACCGCATCTTCTATACACATTCAGCTTCATCAGGGAACAAATTCTTCTCTCCTTTGTGTAAAGTTGCAGATAGACACGTCTTCCAAATACTGTGTTCAATAATCTTTAGATCTTCCTATAAAGCACATAGAAAACATTTTGGAACTTAGAATCGAAACCCATTAATCTTTCCCCCTAAGATGAAGAATCCCCTCCTTAGTACAACAAAGTTAGAAATCCCTCTTCTTAGTTTCAGAAAGACTATTAGTTCATAATCTCTTTATAATCTCTCCCCTTTAGTTGAGTAATCCTTCAAAATGTATCAAAGTAGAACCTTAAGATCAACCAACCAAGTGAGGAGATTATTTGGTAACCATTCCTCACAGTGCAAGTGTGTGATTTCTTTTTAGTGATCTCACATTGTGTTTCACTCCTGTTAGGTCACACAACACTGTAGAAGGGGGTTGAATACATTACTACAATCAAATCGATTTTGAACACAAGTAACAATAAACAGATATATTCAATATGATAAACTCTGTTACAATGAAACTGTTCTCTCTCAGTGATGAACAAATATCACTAAAAGCTGCTAGGTTACAATGTATAATCTTCTCGATAATGATAACACATATAGTGTAAACTCGAAGTCTTTGTTTATATAGTACACAGTTACAAGATAACTTCTAATTGATATGGAATATAATTCTGTCTTCTAAAATATATCAATCAGGTATCTTCTACAAGTCTTCCAGTCTTCTAACTCTTTCCATGCATATCTTAATTTGTTTTAGTCTCGATCTTCTACTGTAAATCAGCTTCTTTCCTTATATGAAAGTCTTCCCGCACTTAAGTTCTGATATGACCTTAAGTTCTGATATGACCTTAAGTTCTGATATTAAGTTCTGACTTCCAGTAAGTCCTAATTTCAGTAAGTCCTGATTTCAGTAAGTCTTGATTTATCCTGTTGTTAAGTTCTGAAAACTAAACACAAATCATATTAGACATGACATCTCAAATGTATCTAACAATCTCCCCCAACTTGTAAATTATGCAAAATATACAAGTTAATAGATTTGATGATGTCAAAAACATTTAAGTACAAATGCAATGAGAGTTTAACTAGATAACTAACTACAACTTACAGTCCTTGTTGCTTTTACCAATCTCACTGAGTCAATCCGAATCCATAATGATTCCTGACAAAGTTTAATATCAGCTTTTCTTCTTTAATTCTCAGGACTTGAGAGAGTGTAGTCTTGACTTGCTTCATCTCTTCATTTTGACTTCCAATCTGATAGATTACAGTCCTTAAAGCAGAGATATTATTTCTTTTTAAACCATCATTCAGTCTTATTACCCTAGGATGAGAAGAATCTTCATTGTAGCATAGACATTTCTCATTCAGTAACACTTCAAGCTTAGCAGAATCCTTCTTCATTGGAGTTTCACTTCCATCATCTTCAACAATACTAGGAATGAATTATGTAACTCTTGAACCAGAAATTCTTGCTTTATCTCTGATAGTCTTTAATATGAAGTTTGACCATCTCCTGGTAATATCAAACTTTATCTCTAAAAGATAATGAAAGAATTGAAGTTCTTTCAGTGATTTGTTTAGCACATATGATTCTGACATTTGATATGTCCTTCCATCTTCAAGAAATAAAATCAGATTTTCCTTGACATTGTGCTTGTCATGAGCATCCAGTACCACTTGAACAAAGATAACCGTATCAAGGTGTTTCTGTGTCACATCTTCAAGAGGTTTGTCAGTTAACAAAAATGGATCTCTAGTAGCAACTTCAACTCCTGTCTTGATTTTAGCTTCATCGGAACCTACCCCTGCTCTGTCTCTTGGTTCTCTAGCATTTAACCCAATATTCATGAAATCAGACAGCAATTGGTTTTTCTTTGGATCTGATGGTTTGACATTTTTCCATAGAAGTTTCTTTTTGTCAGCTACTTTCATCTTGTCTAAATCAACTTGAGCTATGTCAGAGGTTGATGTCTTGATGACTTTATCAGAACTTGCTGTTTCTTCTATAGCTTGCTATTCTTCACTCTGAACAACTTGATCCTTGTCAGAGGTTGTCTTGGATTCTTCAGTTATTTTCCTTCTTTTCAGAGTTTGAACATCTTCATCTTCAGCAAGAATATCATCAGTACTTTGAACCATTTTGCACACTGGCTTTATCAGAATTTGAGGAATTTTCATCTCCAGTGGCTTGATTGGTTCATCAACTTTTCCCTTCCCTTTATCTTTGGGATGAGATTGTGATCTTGTCTTGGCTTTAGATGCCTCAAAAATTGACTTCTCCTTGATCACAATGCCTTTTTCCTTAGGCCTTGGAGGTTTCTATGCAACATAAGCTTTTGGCTTTAGATTTTTCTTTTCAGCTTTAAATCTAGCTTCTTACTCCTTGAGATTTTCTAAATCCATTCCTGAATTATGTTTCAGAAACAATCTTCTAGCAATTTCCTCATCAAGTGTCTGAAACTTGGAATCCTTGTTGTAGACAATAGTCTACTTTCCCTTGAGCTTCAGAGTTTGCCTGAACTTTTGAGAACCTTGACTTTCACCTTGTATCAGAACATCAGGCTTTGTCAGACTTTGCTCATCAGAACTTGATATCAGATTTTGAGTATCAGTACTTGCTATCAGATTTTGAGTATCAGTACTTGCTATCAGATTTTGAGTTTAAGCAGCTTCAGAACTTGTCTTCTTTTGAGTAGAAAATTTGCTTGTATCAGTAATTAGTTTCCTTGAAGAAACCTTGTTGCTTTGCCCTTTACTTTGAACTTGACATTTACCCTTGCTAGGGTTTCCCTGGTCATCATCTTCATCATCTTTCTTCTTCAGTAATTGATCATTTGAGCATTTGGACTTAACTATCTTCTCCCCTTTTTGGCATCATCTGATAGTAGGAGTGAGAGAAGAAGTTCTATTGAAGATTGAATATCATTCAGTTGAGCCTGTTGAGAAGCTTAATTTTCCAGGACCTCAGAAATTTGGGCCTGTTGCTTCTCTTGAGCTTTCTTAATTGCTTCTACCTTTTCAGAAATTGGTCTGATAAACCTCTTTTTATCAAGCATGTCCTCCATATCTAGCTTTTCAGCTTTTTCAAGAAGCTTATCAACCTTTTCTTGAGTTTGTGAGTGTAGACCTTGAAGGTTCTTGTTAGATAGAGCATTGATTTTGAGCTGTGTCTTGATATCAGAATTCATCATCAGCTCATCAGCTTTAGCAATATGCTCTGTCAGAACTTTAGAGCTTGGAATAAAATTAGTTTCATTCCACTTTTTGGTCCACTCTACTCCCCTATGAGTTTCATCCCAAGGTACAGGAGCATCCTGTTCAACAAATTTCTTGACCAATGCTTCCTTTTCAAGTACAGGAGCTGGAGTATGTACTGAGACACTGTCTCCAGAACTTGATGAAGACTCATTATCCTCTGATAAGACAACAGTGTGTGAGGCTATAGGAGTTGCTGGTGTAGATGGTATCTCAGCATCAACATTTAAAATTGGAGAATGAGATGGAGATGTCTGAGCTGTTGTTGGAGCTTCCAAATATAGAATAGTAGGAGTGTGCACCCTATTGATGTCAATTTCAGGACTTAAGCCTGAATCGTCAACTGTCACATCTTCATAAAGAGGAGAGACTAGAGGTGTAACCACTATATCAGGAACAGTGTCTTGGTCTTTAGCTGAAGTTGGTAGAGATTCAATGATAATTGGCTCTTTTGAGATCAGAGATTCCTGATCTCCTTCCTCATCTTCAGTTGTATCCTCAGATTTAGGCTTAGCATTATACCTCTTTGCCCTCATTTTCTTCAATCTCCTTGCCAATGAAGGAGTTGCTTTAGCAGCATCAGAACTTATAGTTCTCTTTCTTTTCAAGAAATCAGAATCTTGAGCTGCAGTTTCTTTCTGAGAAGTGACATTCTCAGCTTCAACTATCACAGGTTCTGATGCATGAACCTGTGCTTCCTCTTCACTATCAGATTCATCCCTGAGAATCATTTTCCTTCTCTTTTGTGGAGGCTGAGGAACAGACTTTGTCCTCTTAGGTTTGGAAGATGAAGGTCTGATTGTATGTGTTGATGGTTGAGGTTGATATGGCTATTTTGGTTTGAAATATGTCCTGATGGTAGGTTGTGGTTGAGAAGTTGTTGGTTGTGTAGTGGTTGGAGGTTCTGATGGAGGTTGAGATGGTTGGACATCAAGATATAGAGAAGTGTATGTGGATGGAACAGAGTTTACCAAAAATTGTTTGACAGATTGTGGAATTTGGAGGGGTCTCAAAATAGTTTTCTTATTACCAGCAGATAATAAGTCAGTAAAAGCTCTTTTAGCAAGCTTAAATGGTTCAATTAACTCACTTTCTAATTTGGGTGCATCAGAACAACAAGAACTATAAATAAGTTGACAGAATCTAGTAAAATATACAGTGTTTCTATCTTCTGTCATCATATCCCCAATAAAGCCTAAAACAGCATTTGCATAATCAAAATGAGCTTGATTTATGAGAGCATACCTGATTTATTGACTGAGAATTGGGATTGCATTAAAATTGGAACACTTATTTGCAAAAGTCCCGGTGATGCAGTCAAAGAAGAAACTCCATTCCCTCCTTATATGGGGTCTCTTCAACTGTCCCAGCTTCGCCAGAGTTTTCTCATATCATAGATTGGCCATTAGCTATTGAAGAACTAGCTCTTCAACTGTTGAATATGTGCAGTTTTCTGGCAGATGGAGTGCTTGTCGAACTGTGGCCAAAGTCACCACATGGGCATCCTCCCCTGTTGTAAAGACAATACTTGGGGACCCATTTGCACCACCATCATCATACACGCCTGACCTCCAGAACTACAGCACTTGAGTTCCTGAGAATGTGTCTGGTTTGGTTAGTGCATAACCTATCTCAGAGTTAGCGAGAAAATCCTGAACGAAATAAAGATCTGATGGGGCTTCACTCTTTCTAAGAATATCCAAGTAATTGTTGGGGACAAACTTCGCTCCATTGAAAATAATATCTTTTGGTGCCATTTATGTAAGAAATAAGTGAGAAAATATATTGTACACAAGGTATTTGATAAAAGTCCTGTATGAAAAAAATTCAGAGAATATTAAAGAGAGAGAGAGAGAGAGAGAGAGAGAGAGAATAAGAGAGATTTAAGAATAGAAAAGTAGGTAAAAGATTAGAAAATCTTTTAACTCCCATATATATACTCTCTCCACTCAACAGTCCTTTTTAGAAGTAAAACAGACACTTGTACACCTGTCATCCAGTAAATAGTTAAAGCAGAGTTAGTGGGCATGAGAAATAAGCAATAATTAACGTGCACATGCAGTTTTTCAGGACAAACCCCTTTACCACTAACCCAAATGATTATGACTGTTTTATCTCACCTAATTATATTCTAATTAAATATGACTGTTACAGTATTTACCACAAATAAGTCAAGTAAAGAATAATGCCACGTAAGCATCAGAGTTTCTATCAGGATTTAACATCAGAACTTGACTATTATCAGATTTTAACAGTCATCAGAACATGGCTTCTGTACTCAAAAAGTGAATATTTGTATATGTGATTCTTCATACAAATACTGACTTGATTCTTCAGAGTTTAATCATCAGAACTTCCATCAGAACTTGTCCTCAAAATTTATGCATATGACACTTAACTGTTTATCTAAAACAACTTGATCACCACAGTAATTTTCATCATTCATATGGAGTGAGAGTGTAATGCCCTCCAAACCCGGGTCAGAAGTTTGGGGCTCACAACACACACACACAATATATAAACCTGTATATAAAATATTATATGCACTGACCCTTCTTTTCACAACCATGTATCGCAACAAGTTCAAGTATGAAAATAAACCACAGCCTTATCTTTTATTACATCGTACCAAATCCCAACTAGTTCACCTTATAACTGGTAATAATATCGTTCTTACAATCTTGCATAACTCATCTACAATATAAAGCTCTTGCTAGCTCGATCCAACTTAACCTGAAATCCTAGTTTACACACTGGACTGGGAATCCTCGCTACCAACAAATTCCTTTTCAACTGTTGAAAACATAAAAAGGTTTTCAAGAGTGAGCTAACTGGCTCAGCAAGTTATAATAGCAATAACTGAGGTTAAACATTAACCAATTGAAATGATTCAGAAGAATCAAGTTTTTGAATAAGCAATGATTAAAATTGGATATTCACTTTTTATTTTAAAAAAACCAAGGTTAGGCTGTTGATCAGTCACGCACTAACCCCGAGCAAGGCTCCCAGCTTTGCTCTATATACTGATCCAAGGCACGCATTGGCCTATTATGACCACGAATCTGGTCCACATTTATATAACCATCCACTTCTAAAACAATTCAATATAATAACCAATATAATTCAATAAGTTGAATCAAAAACAATATTTATGTTGAAGCATAGGGTGATTCACAATATCATGAAAGTATAACTAGGAATTCAAAAAGATTGGCTTTCAATCAAGGAAATCAGAAAGTAGAAGACAAGGTTCAAGAGTTATAAGGAATGGTCTTCTGTTGAACAAGAAATAAGGGTTGGTATGTCAAGCAATTCAATATCAGAAATCTGTATATGGTAGATATGTATTTGTTGAGTAGTATCGTATGTGTTTGGCTCGTATTTGAGAATTCAACAATCAATGGTTTATGAAGAATAAGGCTTATGGCTCAAGATCAATAAGAATCAGGGTTCAAGGTTGAATAGTTTAAAGCGCTTGCAATATAAAACAAGATTTATTTTGAATACTAGCAACATGTTAAGAGAAAGTTTTAAAATATTTGTAATATATCTTGAAGAAAGGTTCAGAAGTACTTGCCTTATCACCGATGATTTCCAACTTTACTTGTACCCATTTAACAGTTTTACTTTTCCATGGCTTTTCTTCTTTTTCTACGCCTTGCCTCTATTCCTCAATCACTTGCTTTCTTTTTCCTACACTTCCGTTCTATTTACTGATCATTGGCCTTCTTTTCTATGCCTCGCTTACTCTGCTAGGCATCACAAGTATCTATCAATACTCAATCTCATATCATTATAATCGTCACATAGACATCATAAGCTTTTATCTACCCTTCGTTTCACCCAAATCCGATTTACGGATTGGAAGTTATGACTGAAATAGTCAAACAATAACCACATAGGCATATAACACATCAATCAGATAGCACGTAGCACGTAGCACGCAGGATATTCAATAAAAATAATTTTTCAAAGAAGATTCTGGGTCAAAAGGATTTTCAAGGTATTTAATACAAATTTTTAAATATTTTTCGGAATTAAAACGGGTCTCTGAATCATTTTATAATTAAATAATATGGTTCGAACACCCGAATTTGACTCTAAAATAATTTTATAATAATTATCGAGCCTTGAAAATAATTTAAGATAATATTTTAAAGCTCGAACAATTTTTCAGAATTTTTATATCAATTTTTAAATAATTAAATCTAATTATTAAATCAATTAAAATTAATTAATTAATAATTAATTAAATTATTTAATCAATTAATTATAAATTAATTGATTAATTAAAATAATAAAAAACTAATTAAAATTAATTAATAAAATAATTTCGATTTATTTTTGAATAAATAAATAATTAAAATAATTTTCCGAATTTAAAATAATTAAATAAACAATTTTTCTGATTTTTAAAATAATAAAAATATAATTTTTAAAATAAAGTAAATAGAAATCTTGTTTTTGTACGTTTTTAAAATTAAAATACGAGTTTTGCAAATAAGGGAGACTTTCAGGGGCCAAACTGCAATTTGACACCCCTGGTCGTCTTCCCCGACCTTCCCGCCGGCCGGACTCCATGGCCGCCGCCACGGAGCTTTTCCGACGGCCGGAAAATCACCAGAATCGAACCAAATTCAGGGGGATTATTCCCCTACATCCCAGCAACACATATCTGTATTCAAATCGAGCAAAGATCAACGATTAATTCATAAATGCAGCAGGAAAAGTTATGCCGCCGTCGAGTAATAAACTCCGGTGAGGCCCTTCCCGAATCCTCTATTCAATTTGTTTATACCATTTAACTCCCTGCTCCACTATCTATTGATTAGTGCCCTCAATTTCAACACATAAACCCAAACAATGAAAAACCGAAATCCCAATTAAGAACATTCAAACTCTATAAACCCTAACTTTTTAATTCGAGAATCGAACTCACTTTTCTACATGTTATTGAACTCTATTTGTGACATATAATATACCAAATTGATCAGGAGAAAATTATCTACAAGATTATGCCATCAAATCACACAAATAACATCAAGAACAAAAATTCCTATTTTAATTCATAAATAATTCGAAATAAAATAATTAAATCAGAAAAATACCTTAATTTCTGCACAAAAATAGATGATTGATTCAGAAAGGTATTTTTGAGAGCTTCGATTTGATATATTGCACGCCCGAATCGGAGTTCGATAACGCCTTCGTTCGTATGTTTGATTCTCAAGAACGAGACATGAATTCGATATTTTCTCTGTATTTTATGGGGTTTTAATGACTGATTGTGGTTATACGAATAAAATGAAATGATAAAAGGGCTATATGTATTTTTGGAATATTGGTTTATTTTGGATCATTTTGGATCGTTAAATTAGTTGCTTAGCCGCTAAGTAACTGCAAAAATGATCTGATTTGATACCCGTATTGGATAATTATCCAAACATGGCTTCTTATAAAACACTTTAAACGAAAATAATGTAAGAATATCTCATCTTTCAAAAATATGGGTTTTGTTGATTCATCGAAATGATTATCGTATCGAAAATCTTGCGCTGGGCCGCGCACGGGTCAAACCGTAATCATAATCGAAAAAGTCAAAACACGGAAAATATCCGGAATTACCAAATTAGGTTAGGAATGAGTTTTCGGAAGAGTTTCGGGTTACAAAAATGTAAAAACGGTTGAAGTTGGACGATTTCCGGCTTTATAAAATAATTTTGTAATTATTTAGAAAATAATTAATAAATTCATAAATCAATATAAAATCATATAACAGTCCAAAAATTACCAGAAAAGTACCGTAATTATTTATATTTTATTCCGGTCATAATAAAATTAACATACTTATACTTTACCACATATCAACATCCACATAACAACACCAATCGTCAAATATTTCACCGAAAATCACATAATAATCAAATAATAATCATTTATTGATAAAATAATTACACGCTATGTCCCGGATATTACATCCTTCCCCCCTTAAAAGGATTATGTCCTCAGAATCACTCTAAGGATCAGATAGTGATACATTCAAGTATCTTACTTTCATTTTCTCGAGTTGATCCTTCACTCTTACAACTTTTCATAAACTTTTACTCATCGCATCACTCATTACTTAACAGCCTCTTGCTGACATCATATTATGTCTGTGGCTTATATAACTCAACTCAAGTCTCCATTTTATATATAATGGAGCTGAATTACTTTTCCTGAATATACACATATAAATACCTTATGAATCTGCTAAACGTGTGGCGGCGAAGCTAACTTACTTACACATATCCTGACTATTTTACTGTCTTAAAAGGACCAACATAATGCATACTAATTATCTTTTCTTACTAATTCTAGTAATTCGTGTTCATGAACATTTACAATAGTTACTGGTTGTTGGACCTCATTCCCACATGTTTCTTTGTTCAATTAACTTAGTTGTATTCGCTTCCAATCGCATTCCAGGCTCTTTAATCGTTCTTTTAATCTTCTAGTCCATCTGCGAATGATATACTGAAACCATGGCGTATTCGATTTCTAATGTTCTCGAAATTACTACAGAGTTAAGAATTAACGAGAAAATCTCGACTGAATATGACTGACGCACAAACTTATCACCATATCTTATTTTCCTTGAATCACAATCGAGTATATTCATCGAGCAAAGATCTCTTACCATTTTGAAGAAAGTACACTAACCTGGAGGTATCATCGGCATATTATTCTAACCCATATTATCATTTGTTTTGGTTATGAGAAGTTCTCATATGAACTGACTACAACACTTTCATTGACGTTTAGTCACATACAATGTTTATTCTTGTTTTTTTCTTTTTTTATGCCCCACTATCAGAAAGTCTTCTTTGCCATCTAGGTCTTGTATCATATTCTCGGAGTAGCTTGAATCTCTTAAGCTATCGAGGTTTAACCGAATTCCTATCTTTTAGTTTTGTCTTACTTAATGCCCGTTCATCTAGGAGTGGTATATACTATTCCGGCTCGACACAATTCATCGTATTCTGAATGCTCCTGCCAAATCTCATATCAAATAATATTGATCATTTACAATAAATTTACGGATCTGATGACGTGTCATCATTTCTTCAAGCAACAACTAACCCACTTATTGGGTGAACTATTTACTAATTAAAGAAAATGATTAGGTTTGGAATAACCTATCAATAATGATGCAATTAACGTTTTCCTCACCTTTAGTTCTCAGGTGATTTCACTACGACGTCTCCTGGCAAAAAGTATCCATCGAACCTTTGATGTCCCGCCTTCATTCTTGGGTAGGTATAACATTTATTTACATTTTCCCCCATTTTCTCTTCACGTCTGGTCACTAGATATTTCCCTTTAGCCTTCGGTACTTGATCATACTCCAGGGATGCATTCCTCATCTCAATTTGTAAATGTTTCCTAAGTTTTTCACCTTACTTCTGTCTTTCATATTACCCATATCCTACCTATATCCTGGCATCTTATAAAGTTTCTTTATCACCATTTGATTCCATTTCCTCTCTTATTTCCATTTTTCATTCTCATAGCTCATTCAAAACCGAACTCTTGACATTAATACTCATTTTGCTGTCATGTCAAATTAGATATTAATACGAAATTTGATGCTCACAACATCCCATTCTGAAGTAAACATCAATCATCTGTATTAACATCACTTTCGATATTTAACAACAACCTAAGTATCAACATCAATCGGAAACTAAATTAAATCTGTATCTCACACTTTATCCAAAACAGAAATACTTAACAAATCATTTATTGTATGATTATCACAACAATTTAGAAACAAGACGTCCTTTGATAAAACTTTGTTGCAGATGATAAAATCTCCTTGACTGTCTAATGAAATCCATATTGGTGTAGTTATTAATATCTACTTTATTCCATCTCCTTTCTTCCTTTCTTCTTGTTGCTTTATCTTAAATACTTAGTTCATTGAAAACATTCTTCTCACTTGTCCATACAAATAACTTTTTATTTCTTTTGTCTATTACAAAGGAATATTCATCCAAGTAAAGCGTCATGCACTTGCAGCAACTTCTGAATTCTACTGGTGTCCATACTCTTTTCCAAATTCCTCATTGCTTTGATTTCGGATTTGAAAGTCACATCAAAATTTGACTTAATCTAATTGGAATCGATTTCCATCTAATTGACCATTAATTGGAAAAATTAACCAATTAACTTACTTAGTTGATCAATTGCACCAAGTGATGACTAGCTAAACGAAATCAAAGACCAATTATATATAGTCGGATTGGCTGTAACAATCTCTTTCAAGAACCGAGATCACAATTGTTTGGAGTATCAACATGAATATCAATAACACACAGAAGTATACTTTCTATCTTCAATAGTAGGGTATTCTCCGAAAATTTGGGCAGCATCTCCTTTATATTATTGACTACCAGTCGGGCTCAAGCCGACACCAACAATCAATCAAACAACCAACAATCACTTAAACAACCAACAATCAACCTTCAAATATACCCGTCCACTGCCACCTTCTAAACCCACCACTTTACCACCTCATGTAAAAGTAATCAGTACAACCCATGTATGTAGTTCAACTTAAGATTATAGCAAACAATTCTTATTATACCATACCTTTTTCTCATATTTTCTGGTTATAACAGAATATCACTACTGAGTACAATTACAAATTATTTTATAATTCTTCTAGTTTGTGTTTCCATTCGAGCTCTCTAATTAACAATTTATCCATTCTTAAGAACATACACTTGTTCTTATTAGTTAGCTTGTTCAATTTCTGATAACTAACACATGGTCTCAACTAACACTCTCATAATCTTGTGAATGAATTCATCTAGTTTTAAAGCATCATATCTTAAAAATTGTTGCAGTCAAACCACCATACCTTCATCTCCCCTTATGTCTTTCCATATTGAACCTTCTTTGCTGACCCAGCTATAAGCATCAATTTTACCATAACTCACTTATTTAAAGTTTAATCATAACTAGCTTTTCTTCGATCTTGAATCTTCATGACAAATATCTCCCACCTGATGGAGGTATGCTTCATCTTCACAACGTATTAATTGAATATCTGGGTATTATTAAGAATTTCTTCTTTCACTTCCGTTGTCCAATCAATCATTTGCTTTATCAGATATACGCAGCTTTACTTTCGTGTTCCTCTAGTTAATTTACTTCATACGGTTCTCTAACTACTCCAATTCACGCCAAAATTTCATACTTGCAACGTATCATGTATATAGATTTCCGCTTCTGATTTGATGTCGTCATGACAACCATGTTATTGACATAATGATTCTTCTTTGCACGTATATGTCCACCATTTATTGGCTTTCAATTATCTATACTCATCATATAACTCCATCTGCTACACGGGTTCATTTCACATCATTTTTAAAATATTCAAAGGATAGACCTTACACAAGAAGGAATTTTTGTATATGATTCTGATTGGAAACCTTTTGTAAAAAATAAGAGTACAAGGAAAAATTCGGAATGATCCATAAATCAACAAATCATGATTGAAGAAGAAAGAATGAATAATGATTTGGATATGAGTGAGACAACCATATTTGTACTCAAGATGGACAGTCTTTCATACTAAATGGCATACAGCCCATGATTAGGTGGCGTCCCACTAGACTCTTTATCATTTTGAAAAAGCGTCACATCATAACACTGTTTGTCTCAATCAGAAAATAAGACTTGAGGAAAAATGTGATTTTGAAAGGAATACAACAATTTTCTTATCACCTCACAGAGCTGATTATGAACGAAGTTCATACTTCATTCAAGATTCATAAAAATGAATGGTATTATAAAAAAAGGATGTTAGCATTAGCTGACATCCACATTTCATCTATTTGCAGCCTCAACGCTGATTTGATCAATATATTCCAATCTGAGTCATATATTAACTTCAGAAAGTTCTCTGACATGCCTTCTTCATCAAATATTAGAATAAATTCCCATTTATTATGTTTTGTATCTTTAGTGTCGCGCTTCCCTGTTCAATATTTTTATGATTCGACTCTATTTGCAGTCTTACGAGATTTACAATCATAACTTCAAATTTCGCTTATGATGCTGATCGTTCAATATATCGCCTCTTTTGCTAATAATGTTCTTCCTTTAGGAAATTCTAGAAATTTCTTAATCTTCTTTGATCATAGTTAGCATCTTGTAACTCGACGTATGCTTTGAACTTTAATTGTCTTCGAAATTGAATGAATAGTTTCTTCGTACATTGGTTCCGTCGTTACACTTATCAAACAAGATTTACAATCTTCTGGATAATCTAAATCTTATAATAAACAAGAAACTCAAGTAGTAGTTTGATAACCAAGTTTTTAAAACTTGTTTTGTTTAAAAGATTTTTAGGAAAATTTTGGTAAGAAAATCTCTTTTGAAAATTGTTTAAAATTTTGAAAATCACATACTTGGTCATCATTATTATATGAGTTGGTTGTCGTTATTTTCAACCACTATAAAGTATCAAATTGGGAACACAATCAGATAAAATCTCATTCATTTCTGTATATCCTCTATCCCTCGTTGGGTCTATTTTACCTCCATTGGTCGACAAAATTCCAATTACCGTTGCGTATTATTCTAGTCGCAAATTCACTTCTAGTATTTCATACCGGTAACACTCCCATCATCATTTCTTATGATTACTAAGTATAACAAGTCTATCAAGTAATCATTAAATCCATTTTATAAAACAAGGTCGACTAATATCACATCACATTACTACTATACGTATCAGGGTTGCTCATAACATCATCATTAATTCTAAGAAACTCTCGATATCCAACCTTCTCAAATTCCTTTAAAATCCATCTAGCTCACTTCATAAGATAAACATAGGTGGCATACTTACTAGTAGTTCCATATGACCTGGTAGTGGCTATCTTCCGGAACACACATATCCTCACTCTAGGTTCTTTCTCACATTTCTTAATACCTCGTGTACTCACCATATATTGTAGCTCTCGAATCCATCCTCATGGGTGTTGTTACTTCATAAGACGAGTTCCAAACGGATGTTATAGATAGGGTGTAGAGTAGACAGAAAAGATGCACTCACAGTTGAGTATCCGGTAGAACCAGAATCAGCTTGTGGGGGATTCTTGAATAGGTAGCTTCGCATTAGGGGATGAGATAATAGCTTGAAAAGGTGAAATTGTTGCAACATGATGTGACATGGCTAACACTGGTGGATGAGCAGGGCGTGAATCAGATGATGGTTCTCCGACTGAATGCCCCGAATGATTAGACGATACCGAAATAAAAGAATCTGCCATCACTACTATCTAAACATCGCGTCGCCAGATAAGAATCTCGAATCTCATCACGAATCATACCAAAACCTATTGTATAGTCGCACTAAACCTCTCGACATTTTATCTTTCTATGTTATAATCCTAATCCTAACCCGCTATCCATTCCCGACATTTGAAGCTTCTTTCAGTGACTTGTAACATGTGGCTCTGATACCAAACTGTAACGCCCTTCAAACCCGGGTCAGAAGTTTGGGGCTCACAACACACACACAATATATAAACCTGTATATAAAATATTATATGCACTGACCCTTCTTTGCACAACCATGGATAGCAACAGGTTCAAGTATGAAAACAAGTCACAACCTTATCTTTTATTACATCGTACCAAATCCTAACTAGTTCACCTTACAACTGGTAATAATATCGTTCTTACAATCTTGCATAACTCATCTACAATATAAAGCTCTTGCTAGCTCGATCCAACTTAACCTGGAATCCTAGCTTGTACACTGGACTGGGAATCCTCACTACCAACAATTTCCTTTTCAACTGTTGAAAACATAAAAAGGTTTACAAGAGTGAGCTAACTAGCTCAACAAGTTATAATAGCAATAACTGAGGTTAAATAATAACCAATTGAAATGATTCAGAAGAATCAAGTTTCTGAATAAACAATGATTAAAATTGGATATTCACTTTTTATTTTAAAAAAAAAACAAGGTTAGGCTGCTGATCAGTCACGCACTAACCCCGAGCAAAGCTCTCAGCTTTGCTCTATATACTGGATCCAAGGCACACATTGGCCTATTATGACCATGAATCTGGTCCACATTTATAAAACCGTCCAATTCTAAAATAATTCAGTATGATAACCAATGTAATTCAATAAGTTGAATCATAAACAATATTTATGTTGAAGCATATGGTGATTCACATCACCATGAAGGTATAACAAGGAATTCAAAAAGATTGGCTTTCAATCAAGGAAATAATCAGAAAGTAAAAGACCAAGGTTTAAGGGTTAAAAGGAATGGTCCTCTGTTAAACAAGGAATAAGGGTTGGTATGTCAAGCAATTCAATATCAGAAATCAGTATGTGGTAGATATGTATTTGTGGAGTAGTACCGTATGTGTCTGGCTCGTATTTGAGAATTCAACAATCAATGGTTTATGAAGAATAAGGCTTATGTCTCAAGATCAATAAGAATCAGGGTTCAAGGTTGAATAGTTTAAAGCGCTTGCAATATAAAATAGGATTTATTTTGAATACTAGCAACATGTTAAGAGAAAGTTTGAAAATATTTGTAATATATCTTGAAGAAAGGTTCAGAAGTACTTTCCTTATCACCGATGATTTCCAACTTTACTTGTACCCATTTAACAGTTTCAATTTTCCATCATTTTTCTTCTTTTTCTACGCCTTGCCTCTATTCCTCAATCACTTGCTTTCTTTTTTCTACACTTCTGTTCTATTTACTAATCATTGGCCTTCTTTTCAATGCCTCGCTTACTCTGTTAGGCATAACAAGTATCTATTAATACTCAATCTCATATCATTATAATCGTCACATAGACGTCATAAGCTTTTATCTACCCTTCGTTTCACCCAAATCCGATTTACGGATTGGAAGTTACCACATAGGCATATAACACATCAATCAGATAGCACGTAGCACGTAACACACAAGATATTCAATCATAATAATTTTTCAAAGAAGATTCGGGGTCAAAAGGATTTTCCACGTATTTAATACGAATTTTTGAATATTTTTCGAAATTAAAACGGGTCTTTGAATTATTATATAATTAAATAATAGGGTCCGAACACCCGAATCTGACTCAAAAATAATTTTATAATAATTATTGAGCCTTGAAAATAATTTAAAATAATATTTTAAAGCTCGAACTATTTTTCAGAATTTTTAAATCAATTTTTAAATAATTAAATCTAATTACATAATCAATTAAAATTAATTAATAATTAATTAAATTGACTAATCAATTAATTAAAATAATTAAAAACTAATTAAAATTAATTAATAAAATAATTTCAATTTATTTTTGAATAAATAAATAATTAAAATAATTTTCTGAATTTAAAATAATTAAATAAACAATTTTTCTGATTTTTAAAATAATAAAAATATTATTTTTAAAATAAAGTAAACAGAAATCCTGTTTTTGTACGTTTTTAAAATTAAAATATGAGTTTTGCAAATAAGGGAGACTTCGAGGGGCCAAACTGCAATTTGACACCCCTGGTTGTCTTCCCCGACCTTCCCGCCGGCCGGACTCCATGGCCGCCGCCATGGAGCTTTTCCGGCGGCTGAAAATCTCCAGAATCGAACCAAATTTAGGGGGATTATTCCCCTACATCCCACCAACACATATCTGTATTCAAATCGAGCAAAAGATCAACGATTAATTCGAAAATGCAGCAGAAAAAGTTATGCTGCCGTCGAGTCATAAACTCCAGCGAGGCCCTTCCCGAATCCTCTGTTCAATTTGTTTATACCATTTAACTCCCTGCTCCACGATCTATTCATTAGTGCCCTCAATTTCAATACATAACCCCAAACAAAGAAAAACCCAAATCCCAATTAAGAACATTCAAACTCTAAAAACCCTAATTTTTGAATTCGAGATTCAAACTCACTTTTCTACATGTTATTGAACTCTATTTTTGACATATAATATACCAAATTGATCAGGAGAAAATTACATACAAGATTATGCCATCAAATCACACAAACAACATCAAGAACAAAAATTCCTATTTTAATTCATAAATAATTCGAAATAAAATAATTAAATCAGAAAAATACCTTGGTTTCTGCACAAAAATGGATGGTTGATTCAGAAAGGTATTTTCGAGAGCTTCGATTTGATATATTACACGCCCGAATCGGAGTTCGATAACGCCTTCGTTCGATAACGCCTTCGTTCGTACGTTTGATTCTCAAGAACGCGACATGAATTCGATATTTTATCTGTATTTTACGGGGTTTTACTGACTGATTGTGATTATACGAATAAAATGTAATGATAAAAGGGCTATATATATTTTTGGAATATTGGTTCGTTTTGGATCGTTAAATTAGTTGCTTAGCCGCTAAGTAACTGCAAAAATGAACCGATTTGATACACGTATTGGATAATTATCCAAACCGGGCTTCTTATAAAACACTTTATACGAAAATAATGTAAGAATATTTCGTCTTTAGAAAAGATGGGTTTTGTTGATTCACCAAAATAATTATCATATTAAAAATCTTGCGTCGGGCCGCGCACGGGTCAAACTGTAATCCGGATCGAAAAAGTCAAAACACGGAAAATGTCCGGAATTACCAGATTAGGTTAGGAAGGAGTTTTCGGAAGAGTTTCGGGTTATAAAAACATAAAAACGGTTGAAGTTGGACGATTCCTTGCTTTATAAATAATTTTGTAATTATTCAGAAAATAAATAATAAATTCATAAATTAATATAAAACCATATAACAGTCCAAAAATTACCAGAAAAGTACCGTAATTAACTATATTTTATTTCGGTCATAATAAAATTAACATACTTATACTTTACCACATATCAACATCCACATAACAACACCAATCGTCAAATATTTCACCGAAAATCACATAATAATCAAATAATAATCATTTATTGATAAAATAATTACACGCTATGTCCCGGATATTACAGAGAGTGTGTGCATTAGCAAAATATTAGATAAAGATTAAAGTCTAATATACTTCAGTACATCTTAGAAATAAGGCATAACTAAGAAAAATGCTTAAAATCTATCATTAATAATGAAGTCTACTATAAGATAAATTTGTGCATGAGTCCACCTCAATTGTTTGTGCTCATTTTATGCATCTTTTAGAATTCTTTTTCACAGTGGCTTCTCAGTGTAAATGAGTCACAACTGCTATCAGAATTTATGCTATTATCAAAGTATTTTTCTAGTAATCAGAGAATGTGAAAAGTCACCAACAAAAATTTATTTGCTTTTCTAATGCATTTACTTAATACCAGCAATGCACTTGGGTCTTCTCTTCCACATATTTACTCTAGATCTCAAAGGAGTACCTGACTTTAATTTTCTTTTCTTTTTTTTTGATAAGTGAGGCTTATCAGCATTTAGGTTCATCCTTAAGATTTACTGACATCAGAATTTGATAGATAAGAAGCAAGACTCTAGTTTGTGACTTAGTAATAAGATACACAAAGTAAATTTGACTAAGCTCAAAATCAGAATTTGCTTGTGTTAATGAATTTCCACATAAACAACTAATTCAAACATGGGATTTCTAGTATGTTAAAGACTACTAGGTCAGCATCTAGCACAGTAATCCTCATTGGATTGAGTAGTCACAGAACATTCAAATCACTATCAGAGTATATAGATCCACATCTGATAACAATCAGCATTTAATGTATTTTAATTTAAGCACATATTATATGAAGATAAGACAATCTGTAAACACTGATCATAAAGTCTGATGCATGAGAACAAAAACTAAGCAGATTCAGAGAAAGAACCTGAAACCATTTCAAGTTCATTTACCAGTCTTTTAAAAGTAGCTTCACATAATGGTTTTGTGAAGATATCTGCTAGTTGTTGATCTGTTGGAACAAAATGCAATTCCACTGTACCTTCCATCACATGTTCCCTTATGAAATGGTACCTAATGCTGATGTGCTTTGTCATTGAGTGTTGAACTGGATTACCTGTCACATCAATAGCACTTTGATTATCACAGTAAGTAGGTATTTTAGAAAATTCTAACCCATAATCCAGTAACCGATTCTTCATCCTAAGAATTTGTGCACAACAGCTTCCTGCAGCAATATATTCCGCTTCTGCAGTTGATGTGGAAATTGATTTCTGTTTCTTGCTAAACCAAGAAACTAATCTGCCTCCAAGAAATTGACAGCTTCCACTTGTGCTTTTCCTTTCTATTTTGCATCCTGCAAAATCTGCATCTGAGTAACCTATTAGCTTAAAATCTGATTCTCTAGGATACCACAATCCTAGATCAGTTGTACCTTTGAGGTACTTGAAAATTCTTTTCACAGCTATTAGATGAGGTTCTCTTGGATTACCCTGAAATCTTGCACAGAGACAGGTAGCATACATGATATCAGGTCTACTAATAATAAAATAGAGTAAAGAGCCAATCATACTTCTATAGTTAGTAATATCTACTGATGAACCAGTATCATTATCTAACTTGGTTGCAGTGGCCATGGGAGTGGATGCAGTTGAACTGTCTTACATTCCAAATTTCTTGAGTAAGTTTCCGGTGTACATGGATTGACAGATAAAAGTACCTTCTTCATTTTGCTTGACTTGAAGTCCCATAAAATAACTAAGTTCTCCCATCATACTCATTTGATATCTTGACTGCATTAGCTTTGCAAACCTTTCACAGAGTTTGGCATTTGTAAAACCAAATATGATATCATCAACATATATCTGTACCAAAAGTAAGTCCTTTCCATGGTTGAGGTAGAATAGTGTTTTATCAATTGTGCCTCTGTGAAATTCACTTTCCAGAAGGAATTGAGCTAAAGTCTCATACCATGCTCTTGGAGCTTGCTTAAGGCCATAAAGTGCTTTGTCAAGCCTGTAGACATGATTTAGAAATTTTGAATCTACAAATCCTGGAGGTTGTTCAACATATACATCTTCTTCCAATTCTCCATTGAGAAAAGCACTTTTCACATCCATTTGAAAGACTTTAAACTTTTTGTGAGCAGCATAAGCCAAAAAGATTCTTATGGCTTCCAATCTAGCAACTGGTGCAAAGGTTTCATCATAATCAATACCCTCTTGTTGAGATTAGCCTTTTGCAACCAGCCTTGCTTTGTTCCTTGTAATTATGCCATCACTATCAGTTTTATTTCTGAACACCCATTTTGTGCCAACAACTGATCTGTTCTTTGGTCTTGGTACCAGGGTCCAGACTTTATTTCTTTCAAATTCATTTAACTCTTCTTGCATTGCTTGCACCCAATCAGCATCTTGAAGAGCTTCTTCCACTTTCTTTGGTTCAGTCTGAGATAGAAAAGAATGATAGAGACATTTATTTGATGTTGCAGTTCTAGTTCTAACACCTGCTTCAGGATTTCCAATTATTAAGTCAGGTGTATGTGATTTGGTCCACTTTCTTGCAGATGGAAGTTGATTTCTAGAACTGGATCCTCCCCCATGATCCATGTCATCTCCATCAGCATTTTCTGATGCTCCCCCTGTAGTTATGCTCTCTGAAACTTCAGAATTTGAGTTAGATCCTTCAGGATTTGAAGAATCAGAGTTTCCTGAATTATCAGAATTTGGCTCATCAGAACTTGATGAATCAGAACGTGAAGAGCCAGTGACAGGTTCCGATGCTTCTTGAGAGTCTTGAGTTGTGGTAGGATCTTCAGCTTGCTCCCCCTGGACAGGTGCATTTTCCCTTTTAATAGTTACCACAGTTTTAATGACATCAGAACTTAACCCGTTAGTACTTACAGGATCAGAGTTTAAGTCGTCATAATTTACAGAATCGGAATTTAAATCTTCATTTTCAAATCTCAGCTGATCGTGATCATTGAAATCTTCAAGTCCAGTAATCTTCTTATCATCAAAAGATACATTTATAGATTCCATGACAACCCTTGTTCTTAAATTGTAGACTCTGAAGGCTTTTATGGAAAGTGGATATCCAACAAAAATTCCTTCATCAGCTTTTAGATCAAATTTTGACAGCTGTTCAGGATGAGTCTTAAGAACAAAACACTTACATCCAAATAAATGAAAGTTTTTCAGATTTGGCTTCTTTTTCTTCACCATCTCGTATGGTGTTTTTCCATGCTTGTTTATGAGTGTAGCATTCTGTGTAAAATAAGTAGTCTGCATAGCTTCAGCCCAAAAGTTGGTTGGTAGCTTTGCTTCATCAAGCATAGTTCGTGCAGCTTCAATGAGAGTCCTGTTCTTTCTTTCTACAACTCCATTTTGCTGTGGAGTTCTAGGTGCAGAAAATTCATGTTTAATTCCATGCTCTTTGCAGAACTCTTCCATGATTGAATTCTTGAACTCAGTGCCATTATCACTTCTTATAATTTTAACAGAATCTTTGACCAACTTATCCAGTTGTCTGACATGATCAGTTAGAGTAGATGCAGTTTCATTCTTCTTGTGCAAGAAATACACCCAAGTGTATCTTGTGAACTCATCCACTATAACCATAGCATATTTCTTCTTTGCAATAGACATGACATTGACTGGACCAAATAGATCAACATGCAGTAAGTGATAAGGCTCAAGAATTGAGGATTCAGTTTTGCTCTTTAAAGAAGATTTTCTTTGTTTTGCCTTTTGACATGAATTACAAAGGCCATCAGGAGCAAATACTGATTTTGGCAGTCCTCTCACAAGATCTTTCTTTACAAGCTCATTTAAGTTGTTGAAATTTAAATGAGAGAGTTTTTTATGCCAATGCCAGCTTTCTTTAATTGATGCTCTACTCAATAGACAGATTGCAGAACCATCAGAACTTGTTGAAAATCTGGCATCATAAATGTTACCATGCCTGTAACCTTTCAGAACCACTTTGCCTGTAGAATTACTTACAACTTCACAGTGTTCTTCAAGGAAATGCACATGATAACCTATGTCACAGATTTGACTCACACTTAGCAGATTGTGTTTAAGTCCTGAGACAAAAGCTACTATTTCAATGATGACATTCCCAAGATTTATATTACCATATCCCAGAGTTTTTCCCATGTTGCCATCTCCATAAGAAACTCCTGGGCCAGCTTTCTCCATAAAGTATGATAGCAGGGCTTTATTTCCAATCATATGTCCTGAACATCCACTGTCCAGCACTAGGATGTTTTTCATGTTGCCCTGCAATCACAAAGACCACTAATGGTTAGTTTTAAGGACCCAGACTTGCTTGGATCCTTTGGCCTTTTAAGTTTGTTAGCATTTGCAGCGGATTTAGTTTCAGAGTTTATGCTAACATGCTGTTTATCAGAACTTATATCAGACTTTACACTAGAAGGAATAATACTAACTTTCTTTAAAGAAGGTTTTATTTGATAATAATCATAGTACAAACTATGATATTTCTTACAAGTATAAATGGAATGCCATAAACTACCACAATGAAAACAAGGATTTTATGGTTTAAACCTAACAGACTGACTCTTAACTCCTGATCTAGGAGGTAAAGAGTTTATATCTTTATTTTTCCTGCAAAAAGAAGCAAAATGGTTAGAGTTTCCACAGTTATAATATTTCTTTCTAGGAGCATTAGGAACAGGCATATAGTTATTGCTTTTATTCACACCTTCCCTTCCATTCCTATTTTTCCTAGCTTCTTTTACCTTGTTGACATTCCTAATTTCTTTCAGCTTATGCTTAAGCTGCTTCTTTGTCACTAAGCCTATGTTGACTTCAGCTGGTTTATCCTGTTTTAATTTGTCAGAAGTTGACTTATCTTTGACTTCTGTCACAGACTCTTTTATCTTTTCAGAATCAGACTTTACAGTTTTTTCTACAAACTTAACAGGATTTACCTTTGGCTTAGTAGTCTGTTTAACAATAATTGGCTCAATTTGTTCAATTCCTTTTTCACTTTTATCGTCTCCATAACCTAAGCCCTCTTTCCAATTTCCACTACTTAATAAATTCTGAGTTATTCTGCCAGAGTTAGTCCAAGTTCTGATAATCTCTCTTTCCTTTTCTAAGTCAGCTTTTAGAGATTCATTCAATTTTAACACTTCATCTCTAACATATAAAGCATCATCTTTTTCTTTCTTAGTTTGATGAAGAAAAACTAACTCCTTTTCTAAATAATTATTTCTTTTTTTATAAGCAGAATTTTCAGTTGTTAATCTTTCACATGTTAAAGTCTGATCTCTATAACTAATGAACATGGTTTTAAGATATAATCTCAACTCAGTAATATCATCAGTATGAAAAGCATAAGTTGTTTGAGGTACCTTCAATTCAGCAATTTCAGGACTGCTATCAGCATATGTCATCAGGGCATAGTTGACCTCATGTTCAGAATCTGAAGTGTCTGTCCAGTTTTTCTTCTTTGTGACAAGTGCCTTGCCTTTGTCACTTTTTCCTTTCTCGTATTCAGGAGATATTTGGCCTCTTTCACCACAGTTGTAGCATTTGACAATTTAGTTGTCTCCTCTGTCAGACTTTGCACCTTTGCCTTCAGACTTTTTGAATCCTTTCTTATCAGAACTTACACTTTTCCTGGAAAACTTCATTCCCGTTCTGAATTTCCTTTAAGCTATCTTTGTGATACCCTTTACCACAAGAGCACACAATTTCATCATCTCTTCATCAGCATCCATCTCAGGTAAACTTTCAGTATCTGAATCATCATCATCAGAATATGATGACTATGAATCAGACTTTATGATGAGAGCCTTTCCTTTGCCCCTTCTTGAGGCATCCATTTTAGAAGATTCCTCCTCAGCCTTAAGAGCAACTGTCCTTGACTTTCTTCCATACCTCTTGCTCCTTTGATCCATCTCAAGTTTTTAAGTCTTGAGCATACCATAAATTTCATCAAGCGTAGTTTCAGCAAGGTCATAGTTGTCTCTTATGATAGTAGACTTCAAATCCCAATTTTCAGGAAGAGCTAAAATGAATTTTAGATTTGAATCTTCAAGATAATATTCCTTATCCACTAGTGACAGATCATTCAAGAGTTTTACAAACCTGTCATATAAGTCAGTTAAAGACTCATCAGCTTTTGAGTCAAAGTGCTCATACTCTTGAGTGAGTATAGTCCTCTTGTTCTTCTTGATTGCATCAGTTCCCTAGCATCTTGTCTTCAAAGCATCCCATATCTCCTTTACAGTTTTTTAATTAATTACCCTGTTTGACATGACATTATCAATGGCACTATGCAGCAAATGACTTACCCTTGCATCCTTGGCAATAGATGAGATGTCTTCAGCTGTGTACTCACCTTTCTCCTTTGGCATGGTTATTGCTGGTTGATCAGCAACTACAACAGAGAGCTTGGTAGGCTTATGTGGTCCTTCATTAATTTTGTCAAGGTATTCTGGATCTGTAGCTTCCAAAAATATAGCCATCTTCACTTTCCATATGGGATAGTCAGAAGGTCTCAGTATGGGAACCCTAATAGTCTCATATCGACTGTGGGTTTGAGTATTTTGAGTTTCTTCAGTTTTGGTGGGCTTGGTTGGAGTTTGTGCTTTTTTAGACATGATTGTTTGGATCTTTACTGTATGTGTGTTAACAGATAAGCTCTGATACCAATTGTTAGGTTACACAACACTGTATAAGGGGGTTGAATATAGTGTTACTATAATTAAATCGATTTTGAACACAAGTAACAGTAAATATATATATTCAATATGATAAACTCTGTTACAATGAAACTGTTCTTTCTCAGTGATGAACAAATATCACTAAGAGCTGCTAGGTTACAATATATAATCTTCTCGATAATGATAACACATATAGTGTAAACCCAAAGTCTGTGTTTATATAGTACACAGTTACAAGATAACTTCTAATTGATATGGAATATAATTTTGTCTCCTAAAATATATCAATCAGATATCTTCTACAAGTCTTCCAATCTTCTAACTCTTTCCATGCATATCTTTTTTTGTTTTAGTCTCGATCTTCTACTGTAAATCAGCTTCATTCCTTATATGAAAGTCTTCCCGCACTTAAGTTCTGATATGACCTTAAGTTCTGATATTAAGTTCTGACTTCCAATAAGTCCTGATTTCAGTAAGTCCTGATTTGTCCTGTTGTTAAATTCTGGAAACTAAACACAAATCATATTAGACATGACATCTCAAATATATCTAACAACTCCACTCTACACTCAAGTGTTTGTCACTTAGTCTCACAGCGTGTCACTTACTCAAAGCTGCAAACCTCCAAGTGTACCTGTAAGAAAATTCTTTTCATAGGAAAGTTGCCTTCCACCTTCATGGATGGAAACTCTTAGTCAAGAGATTCAGAAATGCTCCTTCTGAGAGGGGAAATTAGGATTCTTTTAAGTGGCATAATTCCTGATATCCCTCAACTTCCATGAAGAAGTATACCTCATAAACTCGTCAGATAATATATGAGTCCTTATTTACGAGCTATAATTTTGACCAAGTCAAAATCATTTCCAGATTTAAATTCTGGGAAGATAACCAATGATCACTGATATGCCATTAGGGATCAAAGATTTCTTCTAAATTCTATGAGGACTTATCAGAGTCTCCAAGATCTTAACCTAAAAGGTCAGAGTCCAAGATCATTTCACATATCATAGACTAGGATCTGAGAACTAAGATCAAGCAACTTCCATGATCATATGTTCTCATTCAAGATCTGAGATAAAGAGTAGAAACATGATCCAGGATTTCAACCATTGCCATTAACCTTAATATGGTTTGACAATGATTATTGCATCAATACCTTCCTTGCGTGTGTGAATCTCACATGTGCATAGAAATATTTTAATCATGGGGTAGTGACTCTCATACAGATGCCCTGACTAAGAGGCGAATTTTCAATAGATAATATTATGTTGGGAGAATGCACCTAGTAACTGTTTATATGCCTTTTTCAGCTCCATATTCTTTTGAGAGAATACATATGGGCTTATAGATGTCTCAAGTTATAAATACTACACTTTTTTGTGAGAGGCAGAGCTGTAGGGTTGACATTTCCTTCCTTATGTGGTGCTTCTTGGCACTATCTCCCTCATTCTCAATACAACTCCAATACCAAATGGTAATTTTGTCTAATCACTGAGTTGTTATCTTAAGAAAATTAAGTGAATCAACATAAAAGATGAGGGATGTATCAGAGTAAGGTAATGGAATACTGTTTGAGAAGTGTTTGGTTCTAATGACTTGGGTTAGAACCTATGAGGTTTGATAGGCTCTTAGTCAGTTCCTAAAACCACTGAGGGTGTTGAAGATCACAAACATCCGAAGTACAATATCAGAGAATTTAGTGATCAAGAACAGAATGATTTCAGAATCAGGGATCTTTTACCTTTACTTACCACAATATGGATTCATGAAGGATGTCTCAGATGATCATGCTTTCTGATTCTTTTGACAATGCTACTTAATCAAATCTCATTAGCTCTAAACAATGCAAGTTAGTCCAATACAGATAAACACTATAAAGGAAAGGAAGTGAACATTATTCCAAACTTATAAGACTTGCATAAGGGAATCAGAGTATAGGAAATATATCAGGATCTAATATCCAGAACAGAGTATAAGCATAGCAAGATCATCAGAGTTATATATAGGATCAACACATAAGTCATAAAATCAATTAATCATTTATGCCAGGAGTATATCCAACAAGTATGCACCAATTGATTAGTCAACACAAGACTAAACCAATTAAAAACTACTCCTGACATAGTCATGTCAAAATTATCACTGGTTATGCTACATATTTATTCTAGCACAAAACAGACAGAGTTATTCTAGCATAAACAGAGAATCAAAGTGACCAAGGAATCTGTTGTCAGAGTTGCCTAGGGTCTGAAGCTCAAAAATCATACATAATTACTCTGAAATCATGATTTAATCACACATAATCTAATCAGAGTACTCAAACTAGTTGCACAAAATCTTAATCAGGATCTGAACCTATGAATCAGAGTTATGATAAAATCACAAATGAGATTACATGATCTTAAATCAGAGTGCAAATAAAAATGAGATGTGTGTGTGCTAAAATAAAATCAATGTCATGAGTGTTTGCATCAGAGAAAACATATAGCATGTAAATATTCAAACAACTCATATATTGCATCAAAAATTCTAACTTACTTACCAATAGCATATAAAATATAATCATGGTAATCAGTTTGCTTCAAAACAAGTTTACAAACATGGATATATATAAAATAAAATAGATAGGTAAACTTACTTTGCCCTCAAAGCATCATCATTGGGGTAGTAAAGTTTACCCGCACCAAATTACATTTGTTGATTTCCAATTAATTGGACAAATTCTATAACGGCTCGTGTATTTTTGCATTATTTAAATATGTATTTATTAATTAATTAAATAAATAAAATATATGCATGGGTTCCGTCAGTTGGATGTTATTTTGTTATTAATTATATGTTATTATTGGTGTTCGAGGATCATTTGTATAATTAATTGTGAAGTTGTGTTGTGTAGTTTTTTATATTTAAAAGTGGTTTTTATTAAAGATCTGTTTCCATAAATAGTTGGATTATCTCTAAAATTAATTTTATTGCTCCATAATTTTATTTATTATTTTTAGGAGTTTATAAAATTTAGAAATCAATATTTTAATGATTATTTATCTTTAAATGACTTTCTGATTTCATTCAATTGTAAAATCCGTATTTAATTCCAGAATTTTTCAAAAATTATGAAATTGATATTTTATTAAGTTTGAAATATTTCAAAAATTTTAAAAATATTTTGGAAAATTTTGGGATTCAATTGACCTGCGCATTGTTTCGGTTAATCGTCAAATGCGAGTCCGAGTTGTGCTTCAAAAATGATTTAAAAATTATGGAAATTTTATTTTATTAACTCCTAATTATTTCGGGATTTTTAAAATTATTTTCGTGAGTTTTCGGATTATTTTACCTTCTAAATGCTCGATCAATTCTTTAAATTACGGTGTTAGAAATTAGAAATATTGCGATAAAATCAGATAAGCATCACCATTCTTATCCCTTATTTCTTCCACTCACCCATTTCAGCCCCCCTGTTCAATCTCTCGCACGACTCTCTCTCTTTGTAGTCTCTCTCTCTCTTACGATCCTTTCCTCTCTTCCCCTTCTCTCTTCTCAAACTCTTCTCTCCTTCCTTGTTCTTCTCTTTCCTCGGCTGTTCACGGTAAGTTGTCGCCGGTTTTTGCTTTTCTGGCCACCATCGTCGTTTTCCTTCCGGTAACCTCTGGTTCCTGTTAAATCGCGTATATATATATATATATGCGTGCTTGTGTGTATGAATTCATTGTGATGCATGTGGTCCTTCTTTCAGTTTTGCCGCCTGCTCTGTTGTTCAATTTCCGGTGACCCTGTCACCGTTGTCGCGCGTGTATGCGCATGCTGGTGGCGTGTGTATGGGTCAATCGGTGATTTATATTGCTGTGTGATGTGTAATTCGAAACCTTTTTGGGTTATTCAGTTTATTGATTGATTTTTTTATGAACATTCAGTGATTTTTGAGTTAATAATTTTTGATTATTCCGAAAGTTTTATCGGTAAACTTTCGTGTGGAAACCCAAATTTAAAGAGTACCGACGAACCGTCGACGATGAGTCTCGGCGAGCCGACGGTGGACTATAATGATATAATCTAAGTCCTACGAGTTAAAAATATAAAATATGAATTAAAATATAAAATGCGAATAATAATTAATAATTGTATTGAATTGGCGTTTGGGAATTTGCAGATATTGGTTGTTGTTGCGATTGTGGTTGATTGATTTGACGTCGAATTGTACGACAGGATAGTCTGATAAATAAGGGAAGTGCTGCCCGATTTCCGGGAAATCAAATCACGGAAAATACGGGAGTGTATCCAGTAATTATCGGGACATTGAGCAATTAAATATAAATATTTCATACGAACCTATTTATATGTGGTGGTGAAATATTTTGCTAAAACCAATAACCCTAATTTCATAAAATAACGAGTATACATATTTTTTGAAAATGAACACCGAACCGACTTTCGAAAATGTGAAATCTATCTAATACGTGTATTACAATAATGCGTATGTTACGAGTCGAGTTTTCTTAACGTATGGGTAGATTGTTAGCGAGGATATGTCAAGCATATTCGGACGTCTAATATAGGGTATTTAGGTTCTGTAGGTTCCAATCGAAATCCCGAGCATCCCGGTCGGTGCCAAAGCTAGCCAGTATTAGTTGTTAAAGCGTATCAAGGCAAGTACCCCTGACCATATCCTTATGATTCAGTAGTATATGAATAATTGTTGATTTAAATTACATACTGGAACATAACGTTTTAAGTTACATATCCTCTGTGGTAAAATTGTTTTGTTAACTTGTGTTTTAGGGGTAAAGTAACTTCTGAAAATACCTATCTCTAAGTTTTGAATAAAATGAAAATGTTTTGGAAAGTGTGTTGTGATAGAACTATTTTGAAAGATATAGTAAGTGGTTTGGAAAACTTGATAAAGTTAATCGGATAATTGGATGAGCGTGCGCAAGGGCCCGTAACGGCCAGGAAGATAGCGTAAGAGGTGAAGTGGTTGTGCACCCTACTTTAACCACCAACCCAGCATGACAGGGACCTAGCTAGTCTCTGAGTTCCGAAATAAGTTTTATGGGATGGAAGATGGAGCCATCCTATGGAGATAGCCTGATCAGCTGTCTCACCAAGGATCATCCAATACTTTCATATCTGAGCGAGATTTTTTTATGGTTCCCGTAACCGAACAAATGGTTTTGGGTCCCCGTAACAGGATAAAATATTTTGTATATTTTGTATATACTTGAACTAGGAGATCTTTATGCCATAGGAAGGGCTAGAGTCCAGTTCCTCCTGTGTCGAGCTCCTCCGTGTATGTTGTGTCAGACCTGGTGTGGTCTGTGAGTTGTTGTAGGAAGTTAGATGTATCAAATTATTTTAAATAAGTTGGTTTGTATTAAGTGTGTAACATAAATTATACTTGAACTTGCAAAAGATCTTGTGAATGGGTTGTTTATATTGAAATAAAAGTGAGTTGATTATATTATAATTGTAGTTTATTGTTGTTAGTGACGTCAACTCCTGACCCCGGGGTTGAGGCCGTCACAAATTCAACATACCAAGTTCACTGAACAACTTATTGAAGGTAACTTCATCAAGTAGCTTCGTGAAAATGTCTGCAATTTGGTCCATTTTGGGAACATAATGAAGTTCCATTATGCCTTCGTTATATGCTTTCGAATGAAATGATACCTTATATCAATATGTTTGGTCCTTGAATGCTGAACATGATTGTTTGAGATTGTTATAGCACTTGTGTTGTCACAGTAGATAGGAATATTCTTCAAATCGAGTCCATAGTCTCGGAGTTGGTTTCTCATCCAAAGAATTTGAGAACAGCTGCTTCCAGCAGCAATGTATTCAGCTTCAGCAGTAGATGTAGAAACTGAATGATGCTTCTTACTAAACCAAGAAACCAATCTTCTCCCAAAAAACTGACAGCTTCCTGAAGTACTCTTCCGATCAATCTTACAACCAGCGTAATTAGAATCTGTGTAGCCGATGAGATCAAAGACCGTATCTTTAGAATATCAGATACCTATATTAGGTGTACCTTTCAGATATCTGAAAATTCTGTAGACGGATATCAAATGAGATTCCTTCGGATCAGCTTGGAACCGCGTACACAAGCATGTAGCAAACATAATATTTGGATGACTCGCAGTTAGGTAGAGTAATGATCCAATCATGACTCGATAATGAGTGATGTCCACCTTCTTACCAGACTTGTCTTGATTAAGTTTTGTGGCAATTGCCATCAGAGTCTTAGCAGGTGTTCAATCTTCCAACTGATATTACTTTAGAAGATATCTGATGTACTTCTTTTGATAAATGAAGATACCATCTGGCTTCTGACTCACTTGAAGTCCAAGAAAGAAGTTTAACTCACCCATCATACTAATCTCGTACCTACTCTGCATAAGCTTAGCAAACCTTGCACAAAGTGCATCATTCGTAGACCCAAATATAATGTCATCAACATAGAATTGTACAAGTATGATATCATTATTATGATTCTTATGAAGCAGAGTCTTATCTATGACACCTCTAGTGAAACCATTTTCAAGCAAAAAATCTGGCGCTTGCTTTAGACCATAAAGAGGCTTGAAAAGATAATAGACAAAATGTTCAAACTCAGGATCTATGAAACCAAGGGTTGCTCCGTAGTGACCTCTTCTTCAAGCTCACCATTCAGGAAAGCACTTTTCACATCTATCTGATATACCTTGAAGTTTGAATATGCTGCAAATGCTAAGAACATCCTGATGGCTTCAAGTCTAGCAACTGGTGCAAAGGTTTCATCGTAGTCAATCCCTTCTTCTTGAGAGTATCCTTTAGCAACTAGTCTCACCTTGTTCCTTGTTACTACTCCATCTTCATCAAGCTTGTATCTGAAAACCCATTTTGTGCCAATCACTAATTTTTATTTAGGTCTGGGTACAAGCTTCCACACTTTCTGTCTTTCGAACTAATTGAGTTCCTCTTGCATAGCAATCACCCAATCAGGATCCCCAAGAGCTTCATCTACTTTCTTTGGCTCCATTTGAGATAAAAAAACCAGAATAGAAACATTCATTTGTTATAGCTCTTCTAGTCTTGACTCCACTATCTGGATTACTAAGTATCAAGTTTTGAGCGTGGTCTTTACTCCATACTCTATGTCTTGGTAGACTAGCCCTTGATAACTCAATATTTCCAGAATTGTGTTGTGTCTGACTACCAGATCCTTGTTCTTCTCCTTGTTTTGCTCCCCCTGAGTTGTTGCCGGCTTGATCTCCAAAATATGAAGCTTGAGGACTAGTCCCTGAGATAGTGTGACTATCATTACTTGTCTCATGACCATTACCTTTAGAGTCTGTATCAAAATTATGATCATCAGGATCATTGCCATTGTCATTGTTTTCTGGAACAACTTCAGGTTCATCTTCTCCATCAAAAAGATCTTCAACATCAAGATTGTCACTATCATTCTCCTTCTGAATACTTAGGAGCTTGGAATCATCAAATGTTATATTAAAGCTTTCCACAACCTTTTGATCACTAATCACATACACCCTGTAAGCCTTTGACTCCAGAGAATAGCTCAGAAAGATACCTTCTTCAGCTTTAGCATCAAACTTGCCAAGATGCTCATTGTCCTTAAGCACAAAACACTTTCCTCCAAACATATTAAAGTATTTCACTGATGGTTTCTTGTTGGCTATTAACTCATAAGGAGTCTTCTCATACATCTTGTTAATCAGGGTTCTGTTTTGAGTATAGCAAGCAGTGTTAACTACTTCAACCCAAAAGTAGGTAGGAAGATTGGATTCATTAAGCATAGTCCTTGCAGCTTCAACCAATGTTCGATTCTTCCTCTTAACCACTTCATTTTGTTGTGGTGTCCTTGGTGCTAAAAACTGTCTTCAGATGCCCTTCTCGACATAGAAATCATCTAGCTTTGCATTTCTGAATTTTGTTCCATTATTTGATCTGATTGTTCGAACAGGCACTCCAGCTTCTAACTCAATCTTGTTGATGTGATAAATAATCATATCAGGTGCTTCATCCTTTGAGTGTAAGAATAACACCCACGTGTATCTGGAATAGTCATCGACAATCACTAAGCCATATTTCTTTCTTGACATATAACTGATGCTGACAAGGTTAAAAAAATCCATGTGAAACAGTTATAGTGGTTCAGTGATGTCAGTCATTGTCTTCTTCTTGTGTAATGCCCTCTTTGACTTTCCCTTCTCATATGCTTCATAAAGTCCATCAGGACTGAATTCCAGATCGGGCAATCCTCTCACCAATTCCCTCTTAACCAAAGAATTCATGGTCTTGAAATTCAAGTAGGAGAGCTTCTTATGCCATAACCAACTTTCATTTGGAGAAGATTTACTGTAGAATCACATTACTTGACCATCTGCAGAATTCCAGTCAGCTACGAACAATCACCCTTTCCAACTCTATTGAGAGTCAGCTTCTCATTCTTCTAATTAGAGATCAAACACTTCTCCTTCTTGAACAAAACTTCGCATCCTTTATCACAGAATTGACTGATACTTAGGAGATTATGCATAAGACCTTCAACCAGAGAGATTTATTCAATGATGACATTTCCAATTTCCAAACAGCCATATCCCTTAGTATAACCTTTGTTGTCATCTCCAAAAGTAACCACTGGGCCAGCTTTCTCAACCACCTCTGATAACGGGGCTCTATCTCCAATCATATGCCCTTAACATCCACTGTCAAGAATCCACATGACCTTCTTCTGCTTAATGCCCTGAAAACAAAGATGATTATATTTTTTTTGGTACACAAACTAAGTTGGGTCCTGAAGACTTAGAAGCATTTGAATATATAACATTTCTCTTAACAGATTTGACAAGCTTAACAGTTTTTTCTTTATCATTGACTGTTTCCTTGTTACTTTCAGAAGAACCAAGAGACTTGCTCTTGGGCTTGGTGACAGGTGCCACTTTCCTAGCTTTTAGGGGGCTTTAAGTCTTTGATCTACCAGTGTTCTTACTAGCATGTTTATCATGATTATGAGATGTGTTCTGTGAGTGTGCGGAATCAAGATAAGTGTGCATGAAAGATACTACACATGGCATGCAAACAAATTTATCACACTTAGAAACTTTAGGCATGTTAGATATGTTATGCACATAAACATTCTTAACATTATCTACTTTAACCTTTATACAAGCATGAGTAAGGTGACCAGCAGAACCACAGTTATTACATAACTTCCTAGGGCCATTAGTTCATATCCTGCCATTTCTACTTCTATTCTTCTCATTCTTGGAAGTAAAGCCTAGTATGGCAAAAGATAAGTCAGAGTCACTAGCAACAGACATAGGTTTCTTTGCCTTTTATCTCTTCGAGAGCTCGAGATCAACAACAAGCATCTCATGATAAATATAAAGATTATCTTCATCAAAGGGCTCAACAGTAGCTTTCTTAAACAGAGGCTTCTTAGCTTCCTTAAGAACATAAGGTGTACTAGGGGGATTAACAAATTTCTCTATAGGCTCATTTTTAACTACTCGTTTCTTAGAAGCTTTTCTAAGTTCGTCGTAGTCTAGGCCTATCCCAACCTTTCCACCTACTACTTGATCAGCTATGAGCTTCTTAGCAAGATTTGTAGAACCAGTAAAAGCATGCAATTTAGTCTCTAATTCTGCATTCTTGTTCTTAAGCTCTTCCTCTGTCTCAAGGTGCTTAGTAATCTTAAGCTCAAAATATTTATTAATTTGCTTAAGATTCTCAACACTGACCCTATCTAGAACTAACTTATCATTTTCATCTTTAACTTTCTTTAGTTCTACTTTATGGACTTCGACATCAAGCAAAGTACATCTTAGTGTAGTACTAACGTTTCTATACACTTATTTTACGATATCATGTTGTTCAATGCATTCCATTGTATTGCACCATTCCTTAAGATTGTGATGAGAAGCAACATTTCTATACACTAGGACAGTCTTCCTGAAGGCGACATGGTGTTCATTCTCACACAAGTTATCTGGAGGTAAAGCACGAATAGCTGGAAATTTTACATGAGATGAAAGTTATGCCATCAATGCAAGATTTCCATATTATTCTTCTTCATCTTCAGTGTCATCCCATCTCTTCCCCTCAGCTATGTAAGATTTCACTGGATACTTCCTTGAGCTACCTAAGTCCTTCTTCTGATAAGCTTTGCCTTTATCCCTTGCTTGTTGGGACTTCCTATATTTAGTGGCAAAGTGCCCAACCTTATCATAATTGTAACATCTGAACTTGCTTCTGTCTACCATCCATGTCTTGTAACCTGATCCAGAAGATGAACTTAACCTCTGACCACGGTTGCTGCTTCCGGAACCCCTAAAGCCTCGCTTCCTTCTAAACCTGATGTTACTGAACATCCCTGCTAGATTAGCCATAGTAGGATCTTTCATGCTTTGTAGCTCCTCAGTGGTGTAGTAATCACTTGGATTCCCAGAGAGGTTTCCATCATCCATCTCAGCTTCAAATAGCATTTCAGTTTTAGACTTAGGATTTTCAGCAGTAATATCAAGCTCTTTGATTCCACTGGCTATAAGAGCAGTTATCTTGAGTAGTTCAGCATTCTTTCTATCAACTGTACCACCACCATAGATGATCTTCCTTTGTTCGTGCTCTATTTCATGAGTCTGCATCTTACCATACAACTTCTCAAGATTGTTTCAAAGTCAACACGCTCACGAACAAATGAAGCCTTATTCTCCAAGTGGTGAGATAGGACTAGCATAAACTTCATATTGACTTCTCTCGGAGGATAAGTCTTGCCATGAATACTTAATTCATTTAACAGCTTATTCAGTCTTTCAAATAAGTGAGTGATACTTTCTCCAGGCAAGGACTTATAAGTCTCATATTGTGTAGTCAAGATATCCAGTTGATTCTGCCTGACATCTTTAGTTCCTTCCAAAAGCAGTTCTATGGTCTCCCACATGTGCATGGCACTCTCACAAACCATAATTTGGTGACTCATATCATCATCCATCGAATCCACCAAAATAAGCTGCAGGTATTCATCTAGAGCTATTAGTTCTTTGTCACGAGCACTCCATTCTTCTTCAGGACATGACATTCTCATATTAGGCAACTCTGGATGATCCTTCATTGGCACACGTCTTGTAATATCCAGGAAAATTATATGAATATTATATGTCAAATGACTAAATATTATGTGTTTATATAAGTTAAAGTGTTTCTTTCCATGATATTACGTGTGTTAAAATGTTATTGTGTTTCCGTGCGAACCAAAAATTTTTTTGATTGATTATTATGTGTTTAAACTGCAATTATATGAATCGATCTGCAATTTGGACTCGTATTTAATTGCGTCTTTATCGAGATACTCGTTTTATCTCGTTTTATGTGCGTTTCAATGCATTTTATGTGTTTTTGGGGTTTTCTGTTACTTTAGGAATCGTTCCTGTTTTTCAAAAATAAACGGATCGGGACCCCGCCGGAACGTCAAAGCCCACAAAAATTCGTGTTTTTATTTTTATAAAATCATTCGTACTTCAAATACCCAATATTTTTTACATTTTTGCATTATTCGCAATTTTTGGGGAATTTTGATACAAATTTTATATTTTACTAATTTTAAAAATTTTCTCCCCGTAATTATAATTTTGGGGCTTAATTATCTTAATTATGGGAATGAAAACGCCCTTAATTAATTTTAGGGATATAATTTTAGATTTAATATAAATAGTTGCAACAAATTTATTTTTTCCTTTTTCTATTTAACAAAAAAATCAGAAAATAAAACAAAAACCAAGAAACTGTTCTTGGGGGTGTTCTTAACTTGGAGAATCAATCCTTTTGTTTCAAGTGATTTTGAGTTCGGATTTTGAGGTTTGAGTATCCAAAACGAAGCCTGAATCATCAGCTTCATATTCGTATCATCAGATTCAACAACCGGTAATCAAATCGAAAATTCAATTTTTATTCTTGAAGCCCGAATTTGATTTTTGAGTTTTACGAATTTGTTATTGTTTATGATGTTACAATTAGCTTTGCTATGAATGTTAGAGTTGATTTGGACAGGTTTTAAACACATTGTGGTTCAGAATAATATGAACCGAATTCTTGTGTTCTTGGGTTTTATATTCGATTTTCAGGATTTGTGACGGATTTGTGATTGATTTGAATTAGATAATTAGATTCCAGGGATTTGTAGCTTTAATTTGAGCCAGATATCTTTGAGTTTGGTTTAGAAATGGTGCAGGTCGAAGTCTGGCCGGACTTGTCGCCGGCAGCGGGCTGCAGATCGTCGGAATCGACGATTGGATCGTCGATTCGGGCAGCTGATGTTTGCAGTCGTGTTGTTGAACTGCTAGGAACAAATATGTATTAAAATTACGCTGATTTCGATTGGGTTCTGGGTATCGAAGGGGCCACCGGAGCTCTACCGGAAATTCGCCGGATTCGAGACTCGCCAGAATTTGGGGAAAAACCGGTAGGGTTCTTGGTGTTCTTCCCCAACCCGGTTTTGACCCATGACCCGACCCAGACGAAACCCTAACCCTAGTCCCTTGATCTTATTTCCCAAAATTCAAAATCCTGAAAATCTGTGTGTGGCCCTTTTCTTTTATAAATAAATCAAAATTCATTTTCTGTTTTTAAAAATCATTTCTTTTAATTTTAAAAATCATTTAATTATTATTTTGAATTCTAAAAAAATTATTTTCTTAATTATTTTAAATTCCTAAAATTATTTTCTTTAATTATTTTTTTTAAAATCCAATTTGATTTAATTATTTATAATTTATTTTAGTTAATTATTTATGAATTTAATTAATTGATTAATTCATTTAATCGATTAATTTTATTAATAAATAGTTAAATAAATGTAAATTATTCATAATTAATTCAAATAATTCTTACAAATTATTTTAAGCTTTTAAAAATTATATTTTGGTATTGAAAATCAATTAATATTATTATTAATTGATTTAGTTCTATTTAATTCTTATTTTATTCGTAATAATAAAACTGTTCGTCCGTTTAATACGAAACAAACGAGTATAGATTCAGAAAAACATTACACTTTCAATAAAAATACTTTTAAGACCTAATTTCTTTTGTATTTCAATGTCATTTACTTGTTAGTCCTTTTGAGTCGGTATCTGATTGGTAAACACTATTATTGACCTGATTTTAATTCTAAATGTACTGAAACCGATGTTTTGACAACCTTACTTATGTGTTACATGAAATATATGATTACGTGATATATAAATGACATGATTACGTTTTACGTGATATGCATGCTATCTATTTACAGTTTTAAAATGCCATGATTAGTTATAAATGATCGGGTAGATGTCAAGACGTATAGTTATGTCGATTGAGTTTGGTTCTGTCAGTTAAGATAGTCCTTTTGTTTATAGAATCGAGTAACAAGGAGTGCGGTCAAGTGTTAGATGGAGATAGTAGCCAGCAGCTATAAGTAGATTATAGTAAGAGGTTATCAAGCATATCAGGCAAGTACCCTAACTTCAATTATCGTTCAGGTGACGTTTATTTCGAATCATATTATACAAGTACTTATATCTTCACTTATCATTCAAGTGATATTTACTCTGAACTTTATTCTTCCAATTTCCATACTATTCTAAGCTCAGAATAGTTAAACGTTTTATATTGCACCACAAATTACTCCATACAGTAGAACGTTGAATTGAGATTAGCGAATAAGTAATTTTTCTAGTTATTTCGCCATCGATTGTTGAGATAGCTCTGGACCATGAGAAATGGGGAGTTATATTGTTAAGGATGTCATTTGATTCGGCTCCTTTGATCAAAATGTTGTATAGATTGGATAAATGCGTAAGTGACCGGGATGGACGGTCCAGCGGAGGGCTATTTCTATGTGATATATGAAATATTATGACACAATTTATGCCACAGGCAGATATATTGCCTTTTTATTTGAGTACTCGTATTTTGGGACATGTTTCTACGAACCATGATCCAGTATTATCACACGGGCTACGTCTGTCGGAGTTAAATTCCAATCTAAAAATTATCATTTATTGTTGATTGCTTGTGAAGCTTTTATTATTGATTAAATATCACTGATTTTATCCTGTTATTCAATTATTATCAAAATGTGGTTTATCATTTCAAACACACTTTATACTGCTTGCTGAGCATTTCTTTCACTCATACTTGTTTATCAATCTAATATTTCAGCTAAGCCAGAGCAGGCTTGAGTTCCAGGTTTGATCAGAAGTCGAGTGCTTGTAGATAGTTTGGTGTGTTTTCCAGTTAGAGTGCTTTGGGACGCTTGAATAGTCTAGAGGTTTGTAATAAAATTTGAATAATCTATAAAACTAATTAGACTTATGGTTTGTAATAACAGTTGGGTTGTATTAGTGTCTATTTTCTATTATAACCTATGATCGATCCAGTTGCATGCAAGGGGTCATATTTATTTTACTATTCCGCTGTGATAATTTTATTATGGTTTGTTGGCTAGTAACCCCCAAATCTAGACCCCAGGTTTGGAGGGCGTCACAGGTTGGTATCAGAGCTACAGGTTATGGTCACTGAAACAGGTTTAGGATTGTCATAGATGAGTCATAGGAAGATCACATAAGATAGGCGCGTATAGTTTACCTCTTATAGGGTTAAATTTAGGTTATTGGGCTGGGTTATAGTTAAGTTGTTCAGGTTCCCTGTTTTGTGTTTAGCCCTTGGATCTTGTGCCATTGTTTTGCTATTTTGTTGGTTTTGAGGATGGTAAGAAGTGATGAAAAAAGAGGTTGGAAGGTTGTATTGCAACCCTATCCACTATTTGTTGGTTTATTTGAGATTTTGAGCAAGGGTTTAAAAGATTTGGATAATTCTTGGTTAAATTTCTTTGTGTTGTTATTTTCAAGATAATAAGCAGGATTATGTGATAATCATGTCGCTTGTGTTAATATGGTAGCAAGTTTATGATATTTTGAGAAGAGATAATGCTTGAGAATTTTTATATGCTAAAGAATTGCTACATATTTGACACAATGCTTGAAAGATTATTATATATGTTGCTTGTTTCTTACCAGAATAATGGCACCAAAGAAAAGAAGTAATTCAGGAGAGGATCGTACCAAGGGCTGTACAGACCCAGCGATTGTCCAGATGTTGGGAGTGATGCAGCAGCAGGTGTTGTATCTTACGCAGCAGCAATAACAGCAGCAGCAGCAGCAGCAGCAAACAACAGTACCACCTGCAGTGACTTTTAAGCAGTTTCAAGCTGTGAAGCCACCTGAGTTCAAGGGAAGTGCTGACCCCATGGAAGCAAATACATGGCTTAAAGAAATTGAGAAGGCTTTTGACTTAGTCAGAGCGGGAGCTGAATAAAAGACCAAGTTTGCAAGTTACTTTCTGAAAGGTGAGGCGAACTATTGGTGGGAATCCACACGAGCATTGGAAGGAGGTGAGTTTATAACTTGGGAGAGGTTTACTGAACTGTTCCTGGAGAAGTATTTCCCGATGTATATGAAGAATCAAATAGAGATCAAGTTCTTAAACCTAACCCAGGGAGATCTTACTGTCGCTGAATATGAGGCTAAGTTTACTGAGTTAGCAAGGTTCGTGCCAGATTAGGTTGATACAGATGAGAAGAAAGCAAGAAGATTTGGGCAGGGATTGAAATATTGGATTCAGAATAGAGTGGCCATGTTTGAGTTGACTTCATATGTCACAGTGGTTCAGAAGGCGATGGTGATCGAGAGTAGGAGTGACATGTCTCAGAAAGGAAAGGATTGGAAGAAAAGGAAAATAGAAACCTCAGGAGGAGGCCAGCAACAAGGTAACTTCCAGGGCCGTTTTGATAAAAGGCCAGAGTTTGAGGGTAATAGGAATGTGGGATTTAAAAGAACACAATCAAGAAATGGAGGACAAGGCAACCATTTTCAGAATTCAAATCAGTAGAGGCCCAATCGTCCACCAGTACCAGATTTCCAGTTTTGTGGTAGAAAGCACTTTGGGAATCGCAACGCCAATGTGACGTGTTTCAAATGTGGAAGGAAGGGACATTTTTCTAATATGTGTTAGAATCCAACCCAAGGTCAGAATGTGGGAACTGGTTGTTTTAAGTGTGAGAAGCCGGGGTATATCGCCAGAAATTTCCCAACACAAGGTACAACGAGCAACACACCAAGGATTACAGGTGCTCCATCTCAGAGTGTGCCAAGGATTGAAGGACCACCAGCTCAACCGAAAGACAAAATGTTCAACATGACAATGAAGGATGCTGTTCAGAGTTCTGACGTGGTTGCATGTACGCTTCCATTCAACTCCGTAGATGCTAAAGTTTTATTTGATTCTGGAGCTACAAGGTCATTTATTTCTCAAAGTTTTGTCGATAAGCTGCATTGCAAAGTTAAGTTGTTGGAACAAGTATTAATGATAGAACTAGCTAATAAAAACCAAATTCCCGTCAACCGAGTGTGTCCGAGGTGTGATATCGAGATAGCTAGACATCATTTTTATGCCAACTTGATACCTTCTAAGTTGGGAGAATTTGATGTTATATTAGGAATAGATTGGTTGTCCGAGAATAATGCTCAGATTGATTGTAAGGATAGGAAAGTGAGACTTCAAACATTGGACAGTAAGAAGAAGGTGGTATTTCGAGGGAGTAAGCAAGAAAAGAAGTTCTTAACCATAGCTCAAGCGAAAAAGTTATTGCGTCAGAATTGTGAGGCGTATTTAGCCCATGTGGTAGACACTAGCAAGGAAGTTCCCGTGTTCGAAGCAATTCCAGTCATCAATGAGTTTCCAGATGTCTTTCCAAACGATCTTCCAGGATTACCTCCCGACAGAGAGATTGAATTTGCAATTGATTTAGCACCCGGAACAGAACCAGTTTCTAAAGCACCGTATCGAATGGCACCAGTGGAGATGAAAGAATTGGCAACTCAGCTGCAAGATCTTTTGGAGAAAGGAGTCAAAAGACCCAGTGTATCCCCGTGGGGATCACTAGTACTCTTTGTCAAGAAGATAGACGGGAGTATGCGATTTTGTATTGATTATTGAGAATTGAATAAGTTAACTATTAAGAATAACTATCCGTTTCCAAGTATCAATGATTTGTTTGACCAATTGAGAGGCGTTGTATGGTTTTCTAAGATTGATTTAAGATCGGGATATCATTAACTGAAGATCAAGCCAGAAGACATTTCGAAGACCGCATTCAGAACCAGATATGGGCATTATGAGTTTTTGGTAATGGCATTTGGATTAACCAACGCACCAGCAGCTTTCATGGATCTGATGAATCGAGTATTCAAGAAGTATTTGGATAAATTCATAATTGTGTTCATAGACGAAATTCTGTTCTATTCCAAATCAGAGGAGGAGCATGCAGAGCACTTGAGGATAGTTCTGGAGCACTACGACATGAAGTTTTCCAAGTGTGAATATTGGTTAAAAGAAGTACGATTTTTTGAGCACGTGATTAGCAATAAAGGAGTGGAAGTGGATCCAGCAAAGATTGAAGCCGTAATCAACTGGGAGAGACCAAAGACACCAACGGAAGTAAGAAGTTTCATGGGATTAGCAGGTTACTACAGAAGATTCGTGCAAGATTTTGCGAAGATATCTACGCCGTTGATGAAGTTCACCAGAAAGAACCAGAAGTTCGAATGGGATGAGAAGTGTGAGGAGAGTTTCCAAGAATTAAAGAACAAATTAGTATCTTCATAAGTGCTAGTTTTTCCAGATGATCAAGGAAACTTTGTGATCTACAGTGACGCGTCCTACAAAGGATTGGGATGTGTTTTGATGCAGCACGAGAAGGTGATAGCCTACGCTTCAAGACAGTTGAAACCACATGAAGAGAAGTATCCAACTCATGATCTGGAATTGGCAGCTATAGTATTTGCATTAAAGATATGGAGACATTATCTGTATGGGGAAAAGTGTGAGATTTACACGGACCACAAGAGTTTGAACTATATCTTCACCCAGAAGGAATGTAATATGAGGCAAAGAAGATGGCTATAACTGATCAAGGACTACAACTGTACCATCAACTATCATCCAGGTAAAGCGAATGTGGTAGCGGACGCTCTCAGTAGAAAAGAAAGGTTAAATATGATCACTTCATCTGAGGAATTGATCAAGAAATTTGAGAAGCTTGAAATAGAGGTCAGTACCCCAAGTATGTCTACAGATATGTTATGTGCAATGTCTTTTCAACCAGAACTATTGAAGAAAATAAGAAGATGTCAGGAAGAAGTCATGAGCCATGAACGAGAAAGTTTGACAAGAAAAGAGATAGGGAGTCAAAGGATGATAAAGGAATATTAAGATTTTCTTCCAGAATATGGATACCCAACGTAGCCGAGCTAAAAGATGGAATTCTTCGAGACGCTCATAACTCCAGATATTCAATTCATCTCGGAAGTATGAAGATGTGAAGAGATTTAAGAGGAAACTTTTGGTGGCCAAGTATGAAGAAAGAGATTGCTGAATGGGTGAGTAAATGTTACCCTTGCCAGCGAGTCAAAGCGGAACATCAAAGACCCAGTGGACTGATACAACCATTGGACATTCCAGAATGGAAGTGGGAACATATTGCGATGGATTTCGTTGTTGGATTACCGAGGACCAGGGCAAATCATGATGCTATTTGGGTTATTATTGACAGATTGACGAAATCAGCGTATTTTCTTCCTATCAATGAGAGATTTTTAATGGATAAATTGGTTCAGTTATACCTGAAGGAAATTGTGGTTCGACATGGAGTTCCAGTATCCATAGTTTCAGACAGAGATCCTTGATTTAATTCAATATTTTGGAGAAGTTTTCAAGATTGTCTCAGAATGAACCTGAATATGAGTATCGCGTATCATCCACAGACAGACGGTCAAAGTGAAAGGAGGATTCAGACTATCAAAGATATGCTATGGGTATGTGCACTAGATTTTAAAGTAAGTTGGGATGAACACTTACCAATGGTTGAATTCTCCTACAACAACAGTTATCATGCCAGTATTGGAATGCCGCTTTACGAAGCTTTGTACGGGAGAAGATGTAGATCTCCAATATGTTGGGAAGAAGTTGGTGAAAGAAAGATTTTGGGTCCAGAATTGATCCAACGGACGAAAGAGAAAGTAGAACTCATTCGGAAAAGATTAGTGGCAGCTCAAGATCGTAAACGCAAATATGTTGATCCTGCCAGAAAAGATATGGAATTTGAAGTTGGTGAAGCAGTGCTATTGAAGGTTTCACCTTGGAAAGGTTTATCAAAATTTGGAAAGAAAGGAAAGTTGAGTTCGCGTTATGTTGGCCCTTTTGAGATTTTGAAGCGTGTGCGAAAGGTTGCTTATGAGTTAGCATTACCACCTCACATGCAGCATATCCACAACGTGTTCCACGTTTCAATATTGAAGCGTTATTTTCCTGATTCAAATCATGTGATAGAGAATACGAGCCAATCGAGATTCAGCCAGATTTATCTTTTGTAGAGTGACTAGTGCAGATTTTAGATAAGAAAGAAAGAGTGCTTAGGAATAAGTCTGTATCTTTAGTGCGAGTCTTGTGGAGGAATCCCAAGGTTGAAGAGTCGACCTGGGAGTTGGAAAGCGAAATGCGATCCAAGTATCTTCACTTGTTTTCCTAAGCTGATTCTGAGGACAGAATCCTGTTAAGGGCGAAAGGATGTAATATCCGGGAAAAATATGTGAATATTATATGTCAAATGACTAAATATTATGTGTTTATATAAGTTAAAGTGTTTCTTGCCATGATATTACGTGTGTTAAAATTTTATTGTGTTTTCGTGCGAACCAGAAAATTTTTTGATTGATTATTATGTGTTTAAACTGTAATTATATGTATTGATCTGCAATTTGGACTCGCATTTAATTGCGTCTTTATCGAGATACTCGTTTTATCTCGTTTTATGTGCGTTTGAATGCATTTTATGTGTTTTCGGGGTTTTCTGTTAATTTAGGAATCGTTCCCGTTTTTCAAAAATAAACGGATCGGGACCCCACCGGAATGTCAAAGCCCACAAAAATTTATGTTTTTATTTTTATAAAATCATTCGTTCTTCAAATACCCAATATTTTTGCATTTTTGCATTATTCGCAATTTTTGGGTAATTTTGATACAAATTTTATATTTTAATAATTTTAAAAATTTTCTCCCCGTAATTATAATTTTGGGGCTTAATTATCTTAATTATGGGAATGAAAACACCCTTAATTAATTTTAGGGATATAATTTTAGATTTAATATAAATAGTTGCAACAAATTTATTTTATTCCTTTTTCTATTTAACAAAAAAATCAGAAAATAAAACAAAAACCAAGAAACTGTTGTTGGGGGTGTTCTTAACTTGGAGAATCAATCCTTTTGTTTCAAGTGATTTTGAGTTCGTATTTTGAGGTTTGAGTATCCAAAACGAAGCCTGAATCATCAGCTTCATATTCGTATCATCAGATTCAACAACCGGTAATCAAATCAAAAATTCAATTTTTGTTCTTGAAGCCCGAATTTGATTCTTGACTTTTACGAATTTGTGATTGTTTATGATGTTACAATTAGCTTTGCTATGAATGTTAGAGTTGATTTGGACAGGTTTTAATCTCGTTGTGGTTTGGAATAATATGAATCGAATTCTTGTGTTCTTGGGTTTTTATATTCGATTTTCAGGATTTGTGACTGATTTGTGATTGATTTGAATTAGATAATTAGATTCCAGGGAGTTGTAGCTTTAATTTGAGCCATATATCCTTGAGTTTGGTTTAGAAATGATGCAGGTCGAAGTCTGGCCGGACTTGTCACAGGTAGCGGGCTGCAAATCATCGGAATCGACAATTGGATCGTCGATTCGGGCGGCTAATATTTGCAGTCGTGTTGTTGAACTGCTAGGAACAGATATGTATTAAAATTACACTGATTTCGACTGGGTTCTGGGCATCGAAGGGGCCACCGGAGCTCTACCGTAAATTCGCCGGATTCGAGCCTCGCAGGAATCTGGGGAAAAACCGGTAGGGTTCTTGGTGTTCTTCCCCAACCCGGTTTTGACCCATTACCCGACCTAGACAAAACCCTAACCCTAGTCCGTTGATCTTGTTTCCCAAAATTCAAAATCCTGAAAATCTGTTTCTGGCCTTTCTCTTTGATAAATAAATCAAATTTCATTTTTTGTTTTTAAAAATCATTTCTTTTAATTTTAAAAATCATTTAATTATTATTTTGAATTCTAAAAAATTATTTTCTTAATTATTTTAAATTCCTAAAATTATTTTCTTTTATTATTTTTTTAAATCCAATTTGATTTAATTATTTATATTTATTTTAGTTAATTATTTATAAATTTAATTAATTGATTAATTCATTCAATCGATTAGCTTTATTAATAAATAGTTAAATAAATGTAAATTATTCATAATTAATTCAAATAATTCATAAAAATTATTTTGATTTTTTAAAAATTATATTTTGGTATTTGAAAATCAATTAATATTATTATTAAATGATTTAATTTTATTTAATTCTTATTTTATTCATAATAATTAAACCGTTCGTCTGTTTAATACGAAACGAACGCGTATAGATTCAGAAAAATATTACGCTTTCAATAAAAATACTTTTAAGACCTAATTTATTTTGTATTGCAATGTCATTTACTTGTTAGTTCTTTTAAGTCGGTATATGATCGGTAAACACTATTATTGACCTGATTTTAATTCTGAACGTACTGAAACCGATGTTTTGACAACCTGACTTACGTGTTATATGAAATATGTGATTACGTGATATATAAATGACATGATTACGTGTTACGTGATATGCATGTTATATGTTTACAATTTTTAAATGCCATGATTAGTTATAAACGATCGGGTAGATGTCAAGACGTATAATTACGTCGATTGAGTTTAGTTCTGTTAGTTAAGATAGTCCTTTTGTTTATAAAATCGAGTAGCAAGGAGTGCAGTCAAGTGTTAGACGGAGATAGTAGCCAGCAGCTATAAGCAGAGTTATAGTAAGAGGTTATCAAGCATATCAGGCAAGTACCCTAACTTCACTTATCGTTCAAGTGACGTTTATTTCGAATCATATTATACAAGTATTTATATCTTCACTTATCATTCAAGTGATATTGACTCTGAACTTTATTCTTTCAATTTCCATACTATTCTAAGTTCAGAATAGTTGAACGTTTTATATTGCGCCACAAATTACTCCATACAGTAGAACGTTGAATTGAGATTAGCGAATAACTAATTATTCTAGTTATTTCGCCATTGATTGTTAAGATAGCTCTAGACCATGAGAAATGGGGAGTTATATTATTAAGGATGTCGATTGATTCGGCTCCTTTGATCAAAATGTTTTATGGATTATATGAATGCGTAAGTGACCAGAATAGACGGTCCAGCGAAGTGCTATTTTTATGTGTTATATGAAATATTATGACATAATTTGTACCATAGGCAGATATATTGCCTTTTTATTTGAGTACTCGTGTTTTGGGACATGTTTCTACGAACCATGATCCAGTACTATCACACGGGATAATCAGCATGTGATAGTACGTCCATCGGAGTTATATTCCAATATAAAAATTATCGTTTATTGCTGATAGCTTGTGAAGCTTTTATTATTGATCAAATATCAATGATTTTATCATGTTATTCAATTATTATCAAAATGTAGTTTATCATTTCAAACACACTTTATACTGCTTGCTGAGCATTTCTTTCGCTCATACTTGTTCATCAGTCTAATCTTTTAGCTAAGCCAGAGCAGGCTTGAGTTCCAGGTTTGATCAGAAGTCGAGTGCTTGTAGATAGTTTGGTGTGTTTTCCAGTTAGATTGCTTTGGGACGCTTGAATAGTCTAGAGGTTTGTAATAAAATTTGAATAATCTGTAAAACTAATTAGACTTATGGTTTGTAATAACAGTTGGGTTGTGTTAGTGTCTGTTTCATACTATAACCTGTGATCGATCCAGTTGCATGCAAGGGGTCATATTTATTATACTATTCCGCTGTGATTATTTTATTATAGTTTGTTAGCTAGTGACCCCCAAATCTAGACCCCGGGTTTCGAGGGCGTCACATGTCTTCCTTCTCTCAATACCTTCATATACTCTGGATTTGACGCACGAATATATAATAGCATTTTCTTCTTCCATAGATTATATCTCGATTTATCGAACTGAGGAACCTTAATACTACTGACCTTGTGAGAACTCATCTTTTCAGATCTAAGAAAAATTTGCAATATACTGTCTCAAAATATGATAAGCCAGTCAGTCAACAATATCAAACTAGTCAAATTAAAACCAACAAACCGAAAATCAGATCTACACACCGAAAGTACTCCCAGATTCTATAAAACCAAAATCAACAACAAAACTTGCTAATCTAACGGATAAGATCTGTATATCGATCAACAAGCTCTTATACCAATTGCTAGGTCTAAAAGGTACATACAAAGGGGGGTGAATGTATGTTTTTCATTTTTTATCAATCAATCCAGCGGAAAATAAAACTCAAAAATAAAATAAACAAACACAGGGAGATTCACTGTAAAACTCTTTTTATTAAGAAATTAAATCGTAAAGGGTTGCTTACAACTCCGACTATAAATGATTTGAAGCAACAAATATAGAGAGAACCCAAAACAATAACTATCAATCTGGAGTTCTATCTATCACACTACGAATTTAAAACTCTTATCAAATGATATAAAATACAATCAAAGAATCTTTAAATAATGAGTGTTACAAGTTTGTAAGGCTTTAAATGGTGTGAAACAAATTTGGCATGATCTCTCCTTGTCACATCAAGCTTTTAAAGTGATAAAACTTTATGAGCTTCACACTTTGTAAAAATGGAGAGATATTAAATTTAATTTGTTGTTGTTGATTATATAGATTAACAGGTTGGAGAGAGAAGAAGGACACGTGGCAGGGCCAGGACCAAGCTATTTAAATTGCACAACTTGCATGTTGATTACTTGTGACCCTGAACTTCTCAATATATTTACTTGCGACCCTGGCCTTCACAATATACTTACTTGGGACCTGTGCAAGTACTAGGGACTCCATCTACCTTAGATTATTTTTGGAACTAACATATTACATGCGACCTTGTACATGACTGGCAGCCAATTCATGTTTCTTGCGACTACAAGAGTGGGGGATTTTGCCTTAGAGAGATGAGTAGTAATACATACTTGCGACCCTGGATAAGCCTGTGTGCTAGTGGTTATTTGTGGCTTATATGCATACAGTACAACACTTAGTTTCTATTCTCGATCAAACTTAGTTGCGACCATTTGTAGAAGTAGTACACTAACATTGATCATTTTCTTTCAAAGTAGAACAAACACAACAGTCAGGAGAGGGATGTTTGTCACGCACGCGGGAGAGAATCAAATGCCAACTAGAGAGTGCAAGCGACGCTCGCGTTCACCTTGAGCAAAACAAACAAATCAAGATCTGCCAATCTGTTTCTTTATTCATTTCTTTGTACACCTGGTTCATGTGGTTTCTTTTGTTTATCAAATAAACAAATAAACGCACATGCGTTTCTTTTTCTTTTGTGCAAAGCTATGACTTTGATAAGTGACATTTTATACCACTTAGAACGTCTTATAATAGCTTGAATTGGTGTCTTGAAATCAAGTATTTTGTGTATTTGATGCATTTTTCTAGTGTTTGTGCATTTCAGGGTATTAATTGCATTTCGGGAGAGAATTCATCAATAATAATGTAATAACCCCAATTTTTGGAAATTTTTGAAACCCTTATGAATAGTGTTTTTGCTGAATGAGAAAACTTTTCATGCCACGTTATGTAGGGGTTCTGTTATTGATCTTATGGGATATTATTAGTACTCTATGTGGTATATAAGTGTATGTAAAGATCGTCAGAATCCAATTCTGAACACTTTGGTTTTTCCCGGAAATCCACAAGATACGGAGAGAATTAAGTATAAGGTAACAGGATAAAAAGGATTTAAATGAAAGGATTATAGGAGAGGATCATAAAAGGAATACAATATATTGAGAAAGGTTAAGGGAACCTAAGTAATAAGATCCCGGGTATGATCCCTCAAACGATAAACGAAAACGAAAGTTAAGCGAACCGTATAACAGATCAGCGGTCATTAGGCAAACGATTAGGAAGTTAATCAAAGGGATTAGTGGGAATGATGTCATCCAACCAATAGAAAGAGGACAAGGAGGGGAGGATTACATCATGAGGATGACATAGGCATGACAAGAAAGGAAGGAGATGTGGTGACTTTTTAACCACACAAAACCAAGGGCAACTAGGTAATTCACTAAAACAAACAACAAAAATCAACCAACCAAAAGCAAATCAAGCCAAAACACAAAATTCTCTCTTCTTCTTCTTCATGCTCTCGGGTGGTTTTCTTAAAAAATGAAAGTCCAAGCTCCTCCACTTACTATTTAGCAAGGTAATTATCTAAGCTTCCCCATGGATAGTTACATACTTCCTATAAGTTTAAGCTTCTAATTCCAAGCCAATCTTTTTCTATAAATCATGAAAGAAGATGGTGAATAGTGTTTTCAAGAACTAAAATTTGTGTTCTTGAAGTTTTGTTTAGATTAAGCTTGGATAAGGGCTTTAAAGGTGATTCCAAGCCATTCTCTTGATTCTCCACTCTCCGAGGAAGGTATAAACTTCAAACCCTAGCTTTAGTTTTGAGTAATTAGGATTGAATGTGTTTGATATAGCATATGTGAAGCATGATGCTTGATTGGTTGAAGTTTGGTTGAGTTTGTAGAGATTAGTTGGTTTTGTTGCATTGTTGGAGTTGTAAATCTTGGTAATTAGTTAAAGAACCTAAGTAAAGCTTTTAGTTCATGTGAGGAATAAGTATAAATGATTAAATTGAATTGGTTGGGGTTGTTATGATGTGATGAGGATGGATGTTGGTTGTATGTTGGATTTGAGGTTGGTTTGTGGTTGGTTTTGAATGGTAAAAAAATTTGGGAAATCGCGTAAACATAGCCGTCGTAACGTCCGATTTTCTTTGGACTGTTTTTGTGCATAGCATTAGGACCCGAGAACCCCCTGCTAGATTATGACCACTGCCATGTTTAGATAGCTCATGTTACGAGCTTCGTTTTGATATGTAGTTCGTTCGATTCCGATGCACGGTTTAGGAGAAGCGACCGTTTCAAGTAACGGCGTTTCGCGAACGAAACTTTTTCCCTTGCCTTACTTCGAAACATAGGTTAAAGACCAAAAAGGGTTAATTAATGTATGAAACATTTATGGTAAGTGTGTTAGGCAGTTGGTAAGACACTCGCGAAGGAATCGCTTTAAAACTCGTAAAGGTTAAATTATTAAAAATGGTGGAGCCGAGGATACCCGAGTGACTTAAGCAAATCAGTGAGCGCAAAACAAGCGTTAGAGTCTAAGTTAGTTAAAGTATAGATTTACAAGTGATTTTGGTTTAATTCCAACTTACTTGTTGTTTATAGGTTACCAGACTCGTCCCGAGCCTTTTATCACCCCAAGTCGCTCAGGCAAGTATTCTATCCGTTATACTGTTGTTGTGATGTATACATTTGTATATGCATGATCTTGCGATAAATGCATATTGGTTAATTAGCAAATGTTGCGATATATTGAAGCATGCTGATATGGTATATATATATATATGCATGCCTGTCTCATATTCTTGAGTTATATATCTGTTGGTTCAGTTGATAATACCTATGCTAGAGGATAGCGGTAACTTGCATATACCCTTAGTATAGGGACCCAAAGGTGAAAATATTTTCTAAAACCGGGAGTCGAGGATCCCGAGTAGATTTTGTATATATGGATATGGATATATATATATATATATTTATATATATATATATGGTTATAGTTTTCCAAACTATTTATCGAATAAGGTTTATTCGATAACTTTAACTTTATTTTATTTATTGAATATTATTTGAATATTCATTCGAGGGCTTATGACCCTTTTATTTATTTATCTGAATATTATTTGAATATTCATTCGAGGGCTTATGACTCAGTTTATATTATTTATTGAATATTTTTGAATATTCATTTGAGGATCTATGACTCCGATTATTTGCTGAGATATATTCTTTATTTTATTAAAGAATAAGGTGTAAATAATCAAACTTATTTTCGATTATTCAAATAAAGATAGTACTTTTATATAAGTATATCTTTGGTTATTTAATATCCATTTCAAGTATAAGTTTTAATACTTCTACTTCAATTATTTTTATAAAGATTATTATTTATGGGAATATTATTTAAATATTAATATTCAGTCATTTTCTAAATATTCTGGGGACTGATTTACTTCATTAAATCAGTTTTACTCCAAACACTCTTTAAAGTGTTTTCGAGTCTTTAAAATGATTTTCAAAAGTTAGAGCGGATCCCAAAACTATTTTTATATTTAAGATCTTCCTTTTAAAAAGGGGATTTAAATACTCGCTCAAAACATGGGGGATCCGGCTCGGTGGTGTGTTTTATATTCGCAACAAGGTTGCTGTCTTGGTAAAAGAGTTTTTGATTACTTACCCAATATTCGGGAAGTAAAATTCTTGGAACAAGTTAATCCATTAACAGGCATCGCCTGGGAAATATCGGTGAGTTTTCCTTTCCAACTAGATACGACTTCTTGGTGGAGCCGTATCAACAAGTTTCTACTTGGGGAAAGGGGGAAACGAGCTTTACGTTTCAGAGTCATGGATTTCATCTGAACTAGGAGTGGCGTAAGTGGTCGAGTAGCGCCGGCCCAGCCTTATTATATTGGCCCAAATGGCCTGGAAGTTCCGCTAAGGCGGTCCATTCCTTAGGAGTTCAGTGTTCGGTTGACAAGTAAATCCGACAGGTTCTCCTCTACATGTAGAAAATGATGGGGTTGCACTACTACGACTGATCATCGTAAGTGGTCTTCCTGGCGCGACAAACTCCCGTAATGAGTTCATCATCCAATTGGATATTTCTGCAACACTACCCAGAGCATTTCGATAGAAAGGCTACGGTTGGGCGATTGTTGAGTGTTGGCAGGGTCAAGTTTTCAAAATGATGTTTGCATCAAATGAAGTATCTCGTAACTTCATTTTATTTTGATGATATTTTAAAGATTTAATCTATTCAAATCTTGTCTTGTAGTCTCATCTATGTGATGAACTGTTGAAAGCTCATTATACTTTGAACAGTGGTAGTTCAAGTAGCTTTATAAATGATATAAGTATAGTGAAGTATTTGGTAACTTCATCCCTTGTTTTTACTTATATCTAGTAAGTAATTATCTTACTCATGATAAAAGATTCTAGTAAGTATCCATTTAGATACTTATATTATTGTTATCACTACATATTATCTTGCGAGCTGTAAGGCTCACTCTTGATTTATTTCTTCATCACACAACAACAGTTAGGAAAGATGGCCAGACTCCAGCAGACCCAGCGCAAGCGCGTGGGAAACATCCCGCGTCTTCCCGATGATGTTGTGGCTGCTATAGCTGCAGAGGTAGATCTATTGGTAGATCAGGCATTCTATTTTTGAGAATCAAATTATGTATAATTATAACTTGTGGCAGATAATGGCAATTAACTGTAAATTTATCAAGTAATCATTTTGGGTTGTAATAACTTTTAAATTGTGGATTCAAAGACTTGTACTTATTTAAATTTCATCTCAGAGACTATAACGGGTTGTGGTGTGTGTTAGTGTGGGGTCACAGCATAAGGTTATTATTATTAATTAAGTGAAGTGATATTGTGGAAAGAAAGACCGTGACGACCCGGATCCCCGACCCCGGATCTGGGGGTGTTACAGAAGTGGTATCAGAGCTAAGCATTATAAACCTCAGAGATGATGGGACGTTAAGATAATAAGTTCACTAAGATAATAAGAACTCTTGCCAAGTTCATAGTCGGGCTACCTAACGTAGCACTGACAGTTAAAACCCTTATGGGAACCCTTATAAATATCGTGATAGGAGCGTAGTTCGTTATCGTATATGGTAGCGGGACTCCGAACCCTGAGGGTGAGGAGCATCATCGTGATGATATTTTATTACTAATTGGAGATCGGATTGTGGATCCGATAGAGTGTCCTAATGCATGACCGGATGATGTTGATATTGAGGATGTTGTCCTAGTAGGGATAGTTGTTGAGGAGGACCCCATGGAGGATCCTGACAGGATTGGATAAAGGACCACTGATGAATTGATGACCATGGTTAGGTCGACTACCAGAGGTAGGATTGGCCGGTCACTACCGGAGGTTCGTTCAAGTTGTAAAGATAGTAGCCCTTTAACGTGGCTTACTCATAAGACTGAGAAGTTCGAATAGACAGAGAAATACGAGAACAGCTTTTAAGAACTGAAGCAAAGGTTGGTGACGACCCCTATGTTGGCGTTGCCGGATGGAAAAAGGAGATTTTGTGATTTGTAAGTGACGCTTCGCATAAGGAATTAGGGTGCTTCTTAGCACAGCAAGATAATCACGTATGCGTCAAGACAATTAAGGTAATATGAAATTCGATATCCCCGCCCATGAGCTTAGGCTCGTGGCAATAGTTTTACCCTAAAGATTGTAGGCACTACTTGTATGGAGAGAAGTACGAGAATTACCTAAGCCATAAGTGCTCTAGTACATTCTTATGTAGAAAGAGCTCAACATACGCCAGAGGAGGCGGTTAGAGCTAATCAAGAATTATGATTGGGAGATTCTTTATCATTCGGGGAAAGCCAATATGGTGGCTGATGCCCTTAGTAAAAAGGAGAGACTCAAGATGATAATGTCTTTTGGAGAGTTTATAAGAGATTTTGAGAAAATGGAAATAGTAGTGAAGGTAACCGGAGCCGGTACCGAAAAGCTGTTTGAGATTGCAATACAGCCCGAATTATTGGAAAAGATCATATTGTGCCAGAAAAAGTTATGAATGAAGGCAGAGAGCCAACAATTAGATAAAAGATTAATATCGAGAAAGATGATAAGGGAATAATGAGGTATTCTTATAGAATTTGGGTTCCGAAAGTTCAAGAGCGTAAGGATGAGAACTTAGATGAGAGCCATAGTTTGAGGAATAAGATTTAGAGAAAACCCTGAACGTGATAATCAGGGAGGTTGCAATTAAGATATAAAGGACCCGGAATATAATAAAGTGGAAAATGAAGATTTTAAATTAAAAGATGACTCCAATTATGGGGAGTAGGAAGAAATATTTAGACTAAGAAAGCAAAAGTCGAGCGAGATAAGGAGACCCGAGACGGTACTCCTATACGGAAATTCATGAACCTGTCTAAACAGGACTTATATTTTATTCCCAACCACCACCTTGAGGAAACAATGTGGTGTGAAATTCTTTCATGACCTTTAAATCGCTAAGCTCTCAGAGTTCCAAGGAACAGGCTGACCCAGCCGAGGCAAGAACCTGGCTAAAGGAAATATAGGAATCATTTGAGATTCAAAATGATTGATGAACCACAAAAGACCGTTTTTGTCACTTACCCTCCTAAGAGAGAGACTACCCATTGGTGAAAGACCAAGAAAGGCACGGAGCCAGAGGTTAGAATAAACTGATTTAAGTTCAGTCAATTGTTTTCGGGAAAGTAATTCCCAAAGATAAGGAGATAGTGTAAAAGCTTTAGAGCCAGAACAAAGACAGACGAATATGATGAATTATGAGTCTAAGCTGTAAAAGTTGTTAAGATTCGTTCTGAAGACGCGAATCCAGAATGACGGGATATTTGAAATCAATGCTTATGTTGTGTTGGTTCATGAAATAATGATAAGAGAAAGGAAAATAAAAAGGAATTGAGGTGGAAAGGAATATAAAGGCAACAGAGTTTGAGGAATGATAAGGGAGTTGGGTATGAGGAAACCCTAAAGACTCATATTAATAGAAATAGAAAAGTATATGATCGTCAGGATGAGGGTGATTCACCATGAGTTAAAGTTGACGGTTGAAGGCATAAGAGGTGCATATATTTTATCCCCTTTAAGTTGGGAGGATTCGAGGAAACATTGAGATAGCTCGAAGGATAAACAATGAGACGCGGATAGACTGAGGAGACAAGAAAGTAAGAAATTAAGAAAATTGGATGAAGGAAGTGACCTTCAAGAATGTGAAGTGTAAGACCGGTGGCTTGATACCCAGGAAGGGAGACGCCAGGTATGAAAGATATCCCAACATTGAGATGACTGTTGAGATAAACAACAAAAGTAAATAAGGAATTATTAAGAAGAAGTTCACGTTGAACATGACCAATATCTTCCAGAACATCCATGTTATCATTACCAAATCAGGAAAGAAAAGCAGATGACCATTGTTATCTTTTGGAGGCCATATGGATTGACCTCAATTTGAATAAGGATGCTATTATGAAGTTAGGTATAGACTATCGAGGTGGGAATGATGAATAAGATAATCTATCAAGGATATATGACTTGATTTATCCATGGAAGGATGTAGGTACCTTTTAAAGGTGGAATTAAGGATAGAACATTGGTAACTTAAAATGAATCCTAGGGGAATGCATACAGGTTGGCATTTCACCCTTAATAGGGACAGTATGAGTTTTGACAGGATGAATTGGAAAGGATTAAGGTAATAACAACCTTTAAGAATCAGTGGAGAAATTTTTCAGAAGTATATAGACAATGGTTCTAGTAGTAGTAAATGGTATTTTGATATGCCCTGTATCTAAGGAATACAGGAGGAACGATTCAAGGATAACCCTAGAGGTTTTACAAGGAGAAAGGTAATATTCAAAATTTTCAAGAATAGAAATGTTGATAAAGGAAATATGACGTAATTATATTGATGCCAAGTGAGGCACGTGTTAAACCACGAGAAGGTATGGATCGAACCAGTAATGGTCGAAATTGTTCAGGGCAATTAGGACTTAAGATAAAAGATGCTCTAAGTATAATTGAGAGTCAGTCATGACAGTGATTAACCTCTAAAGACTGAGGCAATAACTTATGGAAAAATGGTGATATTTTTTTTTCCCATTTGATTTTAAGGAAAACATCTTTACTCAAGCTGTGATTGAAATAAGGTAGAAAATTTATTTGGAGGTGGTTAAAATGACATTGATTGTAAGAAAATTTTACTATCAGGAAAGGCCAAAGAGGTGGCCGACACTTTAAAGGTAAGAGGATAATTAATGGCGCTTGTGCCAAAGGAATACAGTGATAATGGTTACAGCTAGGAAGGTTGTATTATGGTTTGGAAGATTGACATTCCTTCTGATGACTGTGCAATACCCGACCTTAATAGTAGTTGGTAAAGGTTTAATTCGTGTAATCGCCATGAACGGGCTATCTATCTTAGAAGGTCCTATCTTGAGATAAGCCAGGACCATGTTTCAAAAAGGACTAGACGAACCTTTGAGTTAAGTCTTCTATTTAAGGCATATGATTAAGAATGGTATTAACCTGCTATCGTTGCTTTGATTGAAACTCTTTTGGCAATTTTATCTACTTCATGTCATGAAAGTACGTCAGAGTTTGGAGTGTTCTTCATGAATTGTGATTGGTGGTTATGTTAACTCCTTAGGAGAATTAGATACGAGATGTATGGACTCCGCATGGTTAGCTATTAAGACTTCATGGAAAATGAATGACTACAGTAGGTCAGTGGTGGACCATAGTAAGGCAGCAATGATTCTGCGAGTAATGAGCTGATTACAACCGTGAGAGTTGTATTGGAATGGGTGTTGAGATTGAGTACCACTAATCGGGTCGTGGTAGTGTATAAGTTATCATTGATAGACTAATTAAGTAGAGTATCTACCTATTGAATATTTATTCTTTCTTATCAATAGAGAGTCGTATTACTATACGAGGAAGGTTGCAGTGCAAGCATAGAATCCGAGTAACGGTGATATATAGAAGGAGGTCCCAGATTCGATTTTCGATATCGAAGGAGTTTCAAAGGTGATTATGTATAAGCTCGAGGAAGAGCATGGGTCCATAGAATGATGGACGGGATAGCGAAAATATTTAGGCACGTGAAATGCGATGCTATAATACTTGATGTTGATATAAATACATATATGTTTTGTTCTTCTATGACAAACCTCTATAGTTCAGAGGTAGGTTCCAAGCCAGATATTTTGTGGCAGTATATTTTTTTTCATATATACAATTCTCTTCAATTCGTTCTTTTCTCTTCTTTTCATTTCATGTAAGCTGAGAAGAACAACCCTTCCAGAAAGGGGAGGTATTGCCGAATGACTATCTATCTCTGTGATAGAAGCCTAGTAGGATACCAGCTATTGTTTAATTGCTTGTCAAGTACTAAAGGCTGGCCACCTTCTGTACTAACTATGCGATATAACAAGTGTTCATGATCATAGTGATCTCTCAACAAATTCCTTTACTTCTATTTGATTGATCAAATTTTGGAAAATAGAAACAACTGAAAAAGGAGTAATAAAGTGGTGGTAGTATGCGGAATGGGAACACATTCGTGATACTAAGGTTGACGTGGTTATTAAAAGGTTATAGAATGCTAACGAGCAAAAGTATAGCCAGTATAATATTAGGAACGGAAGATAGTAGCGACTACGAACTGGGAAAAAGGATGGGTAGTGAGAAGCAAAAGCTATAATGATTAGAAGCTATGATGAGAGTCTGTGTAATAGACTTGAAAAAAAAAATTGGAATGATCACTTAATTCGGATGAGTTATCTTACGACAATAGATCATATGTCATTATCGAGATGTCGCCTTATGAGATCCTTGAGGGAAGACAATGTCGATCTCCCTTATGTTAGGATGAAGTTGTAGAGCGCAAGATGCTCGGACCCGCAGTAGTCCAAAGGACCAAGGATATGATAGATCTAATCAGAGGACGGCTGGTAGTAGCCCAAGATGGACATGATAAGTATGTTGATTTGACACGAAAGGATAAAGAGTATGAAATAGGGGACCTAGTAATGTTATAGGTATCCCTTGGAAAGGATTGATGAGGTTCGGAAAGAAAGGAAAGCTAAGTCTACAATTTGTTGGACCCTTGGATATATTAAGACATTTGGGAAGTTAGCATATGAGCTAGCCCTAATCCCGAACATGTAGCAGGTCGTAACGTGTTTCACGTATCAATGTTAAGGAAGTGTAATTCAGATGCCAGATAAATAGAGGCATATGAGCGCATAGATATGCAACCCGACGTAACCTATATGGAGCAACCAGGAAGGGTTATAGAGTGAAAAGGAACAAGTGCTTAGGAGAAGGATTATCAAACTAGGCAGAGTTTGGTGGTAGAACCACAATGTGGGAAAATTGACTCGAGAGTTAGAAAGTGTAATGCTAAGAAAGTATCCCTATTTATTTCTATCTGATTCCGGGACGGAATCCTTTTAAGGAGGGGAGACTGTAATAACCCCAATTTTTGGAAATTTTTGAAACCCTTATGAATAGTGTTTTTGCTGAATGAGAAAACTTTTCATGCCACGCTATGTAGGGGTTCTGTTATTGATCTTATGGGATATTATTAGTACTCTATGTGGTATATAAGTGTATGTAAAGATCGTCAGAATCCAATTCTGAACACTTTGGTTTTTCCCGGAAATCCACAAGATTCGGAGAGAATTGAGTATAAGGTAACAGGATAAAAAGGATTTAAATGAAAGGATTATAGGAGAGGATCATAAAAGGAATACAATATATTGAGAAAGGTTAAGGGAACCTAAGTAATAAGATCCCGGGTATGATCCCTCAAACGATAAACGAAAACGAAAGTTAAGCGAACCGTATAACAGATCAGCGGTCATTAGGCAAACGATTAGGAAGTTAATCAAAGGGATTAGTGGGAATGATGTCATCCAACCAATAGAAAGAGGACAAGGAGGGGAGGATTACATCATGAGGATGACATAGGCATGACAAGAAAGGAAGGAGATGTGGTGACTTTTTAACCACACAAAACCAAGGGCAACTAGGTAATTCACTAAAACAAACAACAAAAATCAACCAACCAAAAGCAAATCAAGCCAAAACACAAAATTCTCTCTTCTTCTTCTTCATGCTCTCGGGTGGTTTTCTTAAAAAATGAAAGTCCAAGCTCCTCCACTTACTATTTAGCAAGGTAATTATCTAAGCTTCCCCATGGATAGTTACATACTTCCTATAAGTTTAAGCTTTTAATTCCAAGCCAATCTTTTTCTATAAATCATGAAAGAAGATGGTGAATAGTGTTTTCAAGAACTAAAATTTGTGTTCTTGAAGTTTTGTTTAGATTAAGCTTGGATAAGGGCTTTAAAGGTGATTCCAAGCCATTCTCTTGATTCTCCACTCTCCGAGGAAGGTATAAACTTCAAACCCTAGCTTTAGTTTTGAGTAATTAGGATTGAATGTGTTTGATATAGCATATGTGAAGCATGATGCTTGATTGGTTGAAGTTTGGTTGAGTTTGTAGAGATTAGTTGGTTTTGTTGCATTGTTGGAGTTGTAAATCTTGGTAATTAGTTAAAGAACCTAAGTAAAGCTTTTAGTTCATGTGAGGAATAAGTATAAATGATTAAATTGAATTGGTTGGGGTTGTTATGATGTGATAAGGATGGATGTTGGTTGTATGTTGGATTTGAGGTTGGTTTGTGGTTGGTTTTGAATGGTAAAAAATTTGGGAAATCGCGTAAACATAGCCGTCGTAACGTCCGATTTTCTTTGGACTGTTTTTGTGCATAGCATTAGGACCCGAGAACCCCCTGCTAGATTATGACCACTGCCATGTTTAGATAGCTCATGTTACGATCTTCGTTTTGATATGTAGTTCGTTCGATTCCGATGCACGGTTTAGGAGAAGCGACCGTTTCAAGTAACGGCGTTTCGCGAACGAAACTTTTTCCCTTGCCTTACTTCGAAACATAGGTTAAAGACCAAAAAGGGTTAATTAATGTATGAAACATTTATGGTAAGTGTGTTAGGCAGTTGGTAAGACACTCGCGAAGGAATCGCTTTAAAACTCGTAAAGGTTAAATTATTAAAAATGGTGGAGCCGAGGATACCCGAGTGACTTAAGCAAATCAGTGAGCGCAAAACAAGCGTTAGAGTCTAAGTTAGTTAAAGTATAGATTTACAAGTGATTTTGGTTTAATTCCAACTTACTTGTTGTTTATAGGTTACCAGACTCGTCCCGAGCCTTTTATCACCCCAAGTCGCTCAGGCAAGTATTCTATCCGTTATACTGTTGTTGTGATGTATACATTTGTATATGCATGATCTTGCGATAAATGCATATTGGTTAATTAGCAAATGTTGCGATATATTGAAGCATGCTGATATGGTATATATATATATATGCATGCCTGTCTCATATTCTTGAGTTATATATCTGTTGGTTCAGTTGATAATACCTATGCTAGAGGATAGCGGTAACTTGCATATACCCTTAGTATAGGGACCCAAAGGTGAAAATATTTTCTAAAATCGGGAGTCGAGGATCCCGAGTAGATTTTGTATATATGGATATGGATATATATATATATATTTATATATATATATATGGTTATAGTTTTCCAAACTATTTATCGAATAAGGTTTATTCGATAACTTTAACTTTATTTTATTTATTGAATATTATTTGAATATTCATTCGAGGGCTTATGACCCTTTTATTTATTTATCTGAATATTATTTGAATATTCATTCGAGGGCTTATGACTCAGTTTATATTATTTATTGAATATTTTTGAATATTCATTTGAGGATCTATGACTCCGATTATTTGCTGAGATATATTCTTTATTTTATTAAAGAATAAGGTGTAAATAATCAAACTTATTTTCGATTATTCAAATAAAGATAGTACTTTTATATAAGTATATCTTTGGTTATTTAATATCCATTTCAAGTATAAGTTTTAATACTTCTACTTCAATTATTTTTATAAAGATTATTCTTTATGGGAATATTATTTAAATATTAATATTCAGTCATTTTCTAAATATTCTGGGGACTGATTTACTTCATTAAATCAGTTTTACTCCAAACACTCTTTAAAGTGTTTTCGAGTCTTTAAAATGATTTTCAAAAGTTAGAGCGGATCCCAAAACTATTTTTATATTTAAGATCTTCCTTTTAAAAAGGGGATTTAAATACTCGCTCAAAACATGGGGGATCCGACTCGGTGGTGTGTTTTATATTCGCAACAAGGTTGCTGTCTTGGTAAAAGAGTTTTTGATTACTTACCCAATATTCGGGAAGTAAAATTCTTGGAACAAGTTAATCCATTAACAGGCATCGCCTGGGAAATATCGGTGAGTTTTCCTTTCCAACTAGATACGACTTCTTGGTGGAGCCGTATCAACAAGTTTCTACTTGGGGAAAGGGGGAAACGAGCTTTACGTTTCAGAGTCATGGATTTCATCTGAACTAGGAGTGGCGTAAGTGGTCGAGTAGCGCCGGCCCAGCCTTATTATATTGGCCCAAATGGCCTGGAAGTTCCGCTAAGGCGGTCCATTCCTTAGGAGTTCAGTGTTCGGTTGACAAGTAAATCCGACAGGTTCTCCTCTACATGTAGAAAATGATGGGGTTGCACTACTACGACTGATCATCGTAAGTGGTCTTCCTGGCGCGACAAACTCCCGTAATGAGTTCATCATCCAATTGGATATTTCTGCAACACTACCCAGAGCATTTCGATAGAAAGGCTACGGTTGGGCGATTGTTGAGTGTTGGCAGGGTCAAGTTTTCAAAATGATGTTTGCATCAAATGAAGTATCTCGTAACTTCATTTTATTTTGATGATATTTTAAAGATTTAATCTATTCAAATCTTGTCTTGTAGTCTCATCTATGTGATGAACTGTTGAAAGCTCATTATACTTTGAACAGTGGTAGTTCAAGTAGCTTTATAAATGATATAAGTATAGTGAAGTATTTGGTAACTTCATCCCTTGTTTTTACTTATATCTAGTAAGTAATTATCTTACTCATGATAAAAGATTCTAGTAAGTATCCATTTAGATACTTATATTATTGTTATCACTACATATTATCTTGCGAGCTGTAAGGCTCACTCTTGCTTTATTTCTTCATCACACAACAACAGTTAGGAAAGATGGCCAGACTCCAGCAGACCCAGCGCAAGCGCGTGGGAAACATCCCGCGTCTTCCCGATGATGTTGTGGCTGCTATAGCTGCAGAGGTAGATCTATTGGTAGATCAGGCATTCTATTTTTGAGAATCAAATTATGTATAATTATAACTTGTGGCAGATAATGGCAATTAACTGTAAATTTATCAAGTAATCATTTTGGGTTGTAATAACTTTTAAATTGTGGATTCAAAGACTTGTACTTATTTAAATTTCATCTCTGAGACTATAACGGGTTGTGGTGTGTGTTAGTGTGGGGTCACAGCATAAGGTTATTATTATTAATTAAGTGAAGTGATATTGTGGAAAGAAAGACCGTGACGACCCGGATCCCCGACCCCGGATCTGGGGGTGTTACAAATAAGCCTTGGCATGTGTTTAGCATTGCAAGTGGGAAGATAGGAGCAGATTGCAGCGAAGAAACGGGAGAAAAACATATCAGTTTCCAGAAGGGGGCTGAGCGCCCGCTCAGCTCTGCTGAGCGACCGCTCAGGAAGCTGAGCTCCCGCTCAGGAATGCTGAGCGGCCGCGCAGGGTCGGATTTTCAGAATTAATATTTTAGACTCCTATTTCTGTTTGACTTCCAACTTCTGAGTTAGCTGGGCTTTATGGGACTCCTATATAAGTAGATTTCAGAGACGTTTCATAAAGGTTGGATCGTAGTGTTAATCGAAGAGTGAGGAGATAAGGAAGAAGACCGTTTTAGCACACCACAACAAAGAGGAAGTATATTTTCTTGTGATTCTTTATTCCGTTGTAACGTTGGATGTTAGTTTTCTTTACTTTGAACCTATTTACTCTTGTGACATACTCTGGTTTCATATAAGTAATTTTAGTTATTATTCTCGTGTGTTATTATCATGTTTTCATATGAACCCATGATGACGATGAGTGCTATCATGGGCTAATCGTAATCATGGGGTCATAGCGGATTTACTATGGAATTCTTTAGTAGTTGTTTAATACCTTAGTGTGTGATGATTGTATGATATCTAGTATTGGTTGTGCGTATTCGTCTTATGTGCGTTGTGAACATATAAGATAGGGTGTTAATCTCTTGTGAAGCGACGGTGGATCTTGAGATTTAGAACTTGCCATGCTAGCATAGGTTCATGTACGAGTATGCATGATTAGTGGGTAACTCTAACCGTTTTATTCGTCCTGTGTAATCAAAAGGAATAACTTGTGCTTAAATCGTTATGTTGTCAAATTCTGTAGACATATAGGGACTCAACATAATTGATGCATATTCAACTTCTATCTTAATTATGGATGCTTGGTAGAATGGTATTAGTACAATGAAAGTTGGCTTTTATCAGTTTTGTGTTATTCGATTAATATCATCACTGTTGCATGCTAGGGGTAATAATAATAGCTATTGAAGGAAGTAGTAATGAAGTTGTGATCTCATGAGTGTTTTAATATTGTTAATTCAAGTGTTAATTAAGTGCTTAATTCTAGTAGTTAATTGTAGTTAATAATTAGTTAATCAATCTAAGTGTATTATCTTAACATTGAGAAGTAATCATACATTGGTGAGTGAGTTTAATTGAACATAATTAGTCTGAGTCTCTGTGGGAATGAACTAGAAAGTATTCTATATTACTTGTAAACGCGTATACTTGCGTGTGTTATTAGCGCGTGTTTTCGCCCAAGAAATTTTTTGGCGCCGCTGCCGGGGACTCGGCGTATTTGTTTAGTTTATGTACTTACCATCATTGGTCATTAGGACTCAGTGATTAAGACGTGTTACTTATTGTTTCCGGTTGTGTTTCAGGTACTTTAGCGAGCGTTTATGCAAACTTGTTCTCGTATTCGCAAGAGGACTTTAGATACGGCCGAGGAGACAGACGAAGTTCTTGATATTCTGGAGAAGATAGATTTTGAAGATTCGGATTCAGGAAGTGAGCAGAAAGAACCATTAATCATGGGTGATCGTATTGTTCAAGCAGATCCAGCTCTTATGGACTTTTCTCGGCCCAAAATTGATGACATTCAGTCTAGCATCATTCACCCGGCTATTGAGGCCAATAACTTTGAAATCAAGTCGGGCACTATTCAGATGATGCAGAATTTTGTTTCTTTCGGAGGTGCTGCGACTGAAGACCCCAACATGCACATAAGGAATTTTGTCGAGATCTTCAGTACTTTCAAATATAATGGTGTGACTGATGAGGCTATCAAGCTGAGGCTTTTCCCATTCTCACTGAGGGATAAAGCTAAGGACTGGTTACATTCTGAACCAGCTAGGTCTATCACTACTTGGCAAGATCTTGCACAAAAGTTTCTGGTGAAGTTTTATCCAATGGCGAAGACTGCTGCTATGAGGAGTGCTCTTACTCAGCTTGCACAGTAACCTACAGAATCTATGTGCGAAGCTTGGGAGCGCTACAAGGAGATATTGAGAAAGTGTCCACATTATGGAATGCCTGATTGGATGGTGATCACTGGTTTATAATGGTTTGGGGGCCCAATCTCGGACCATGCTCGATGCAGCAGCTGGAGGCGCTTTGTGGGCCAAAAGCTATACTGAGGCTTATAATCTTATTGAGACCATGGCTGCAAATGAGCATCAAAACCCAACTCAAAGAATGATGCCTGGGAAGGTAGCAGGTATTCTGGAAGTCGATGCAGCTACAACTATTGCAGCGCAGCTCCAAGCGATGTCTATGAAGGTCGACTCTCTAGCCACCTATGGGGTCAATTAGATAACTATGGTTTGTGAGCTTTGTGCAGGTTCTCATGCTATGGATCAGTGTTCTCTTGTTAATGCATCTGTTCAGTATATGAACAATTATCAGCGACAACAGTAGCCTGTGCCAGCTACTTATCATCCTAATAACAGAAATCATCCAAATTTCAGCTGGAGTAATAATCAGAATGCTATTCAGCAACCATATCAGCAAGGCATAAGTAAACAGTTCAATCTACCTGGATTCCAGCAACCACAGCATTATTCTCAAAGGCAATCATATCCTCAACAAGGAGGTGCAGCTCCACCCTCTAGTGCTGATTTTGAGGAACTTAAGCTGTTGTGCAAAAGTCAGGCAGTTTCTATCAAGACCTTGGAAAATCAAATCAGTCAAATAGCCAATGCAGTGCTCAATCGTCAACCTGGCACACTTCCCAGTGATACTGAAGTGCCATGCAGGAAGGAAGCTAAAGAGCAAGTCAAGGCTATTACCTTAAGGTCTGGAAAAGTTGCTGATGCTGAAAAAGCAAAAGAAGGAGAAGTTGAAGCTGGTGATGGAGAAGCTAAGCAAAAGGAGAAAGCGGCGGAACCAAGGAAGACTACTGTTAAACACACTCTGCCTGAGGGTAATACAGGGGAGAAGCAGCTCTATCCTCCATCACCTTTCCCTAAGAGATTGCAACAACAAAAGCTGGATAAGCAGTTCAGTAAGTTTCTGGAGGTGTTCAAGAAACTTCACATCAATATACCTTTCGCTGAGGCTCTTGAGCAAATGCCTAGTTATGCAAAATTTATGAAGAGTATTCTTTCAAGGAAGGTGAAACTGGATAATCTTGAGACCGTTGCTCTAATGAAAGAATGCAGTACTGTGCTGCAACAAAAGTTACCTCCAAAGCTTAAAGATCCAGGTAGCTTCACCATTCCTTGCACCATTGGCAAGTTGTCTTTTGACAAGTGCCTTTGTGATTTGGGAGCAAGCATCAATCTGATACCGTTGTCGATCTTTAAAAAGTTGAATTTGCCTGATCCAAAGCCCACCTTCATGTCTCTACGATTGGCTGATCATTCTATTACATACCCACGAGGCATAGTGGAGGATGTGCTAGTAAAGGTGGATAAGCTCTTCTTTTCTGCAGACTTTATTATTCTGGATTTCGAGGAAGATAAGAAGATTCCCATAATCTTGGGAAGACCTTTCTTGGCTACAGGCCGTACCTTGATAGATGTGCAGAAAGGTGAACTTACAATGCGGGTGCAGGATCAAGACGTGACATTCAATGTATTCAAGGCAATAAAATTCCCTACAGAAGATGAGGAGTGCTTACAAGTGTATTTGATTGATTCTGCGGTTACTTCAGAAATTGATCATATGCTAATGTCTGATGCATTAGAGAAGGCCTTAGTGGGGGATTTTGACAGTGATGATGAGGATGGCAATGAGCAACTACAATATCTAAATGCTTCTCCCTGGAGGCAAAAGCTAGACATACCATTTGAATCTCTTCGTACTTCTGACCTCAAAAATGCTGAAGGAAAGCTCAAACCATCTATTGAGGAAGCACCTACCTTGGAGCTTCAACCATTGCCTGAACACTTGAGGTATACTTTTTTAGGTGATGCATCTACTTTACCTATTATTATTGCATCTTACCTTTCAGGTAGTGAGGAGGACAAGCTCTTAAGGATCTTGAGAGAATTCAAATCGGCTATCGGATGGACTATAGCAGACATAAAAGGGATCAGCCCTTCATACTGTATGTATAAGATTCTACTAGAAGAGGGTAGTAAGACGACTGTTGAGCAACAGCGCAGACTTAATCCTATCATGAAAGAAGTGGTGAAGAAAGAAATTCTGAAGTGGCTGGATGCAGGAATCATTTATCCTATTTCTAACAGTTCTTGGGTGAGCCCCGTGCAATGTGTACCTAAGAAAGGAGGTATCACTGTGGTAGCAAATGAGAAGAATGAGCTCATCCCCATGAGAACAGTCACAGGATGGAGGGTATGCATGGATTATAGGAAGTTGAACAAGGCCACGAGGAAGGATCACTTCCCTCTTCCGTTCATTGATCAGATGCTTGACAGGTTGGCCGGTCATGAGTATTATTGTCTTCTGGATGGCTATTCAGGGTATAATCAGATTTGTATTGCACCAGAGGATCAAGAAAAAACTACCTTCACTTGTCCATTTGGCACATTTGCTTTTCGCAGAGTTTTGTTTGGGTTATGTGGCGCACCGACCACTTTTCAGAGATGTATAATGGCTATATTCTCTGACATGATTGGAAATAATGTCGAGGTGTTCATGGATGACTTCTCCGTCTTTGGACATTCGTATGATGAATGTTTGAATAATCTTCGTGCAGTACTCAAAAGGTGTGTAGAAACTAATTTGGTGCTCAATTGGGAAAAATGTCATTTTATGGTGCGTGAAGGAATTATTCTTGGGCATAAGGTCTCTAGCAAGGGTCTTGAGGTGGACAAAGCCAAGGTGGGAGTCATAGAAAATCTTCCACCACCTATTTCTGTGAAAGGAATCCGTATTTTTCTTGGTCATGCGGGTTTTTATCGCCGTTTCATCAAGGACTTTTCGAAGATATCTAAGCCATTGTGTAACTTGCTTGAGAAGGATGTGCCTTTTAAATTTGATGATGACTGCTTGACGGCTTTCGAGACTCTCAAGAAGAGTTTGATAACTGCACCAGTTATTACAGCACCTGATTGGACAAAGCCTTTTGAGATGATATGTGATGCGAGTGATTATGCGGTGGGCGCAGTTCTTGGGCAGTGCAAGAATAATCTCTTTCATGTGGTCTACTATGCTAGCAAGACCTTAAATGGGGCCCAAATGAACTACACCACTACTGAGAAAGAGCTCTTGGCTATAGTCTTTGGTTTCAAAAAATTTAGATCTTATTTGCTTGGGATAAAGGTGACATTGTTCACGGATCATGCGGCCATTCGCTATTTGGTTTCCAAGAAGGATTCGAAGCCAAGACTCATTCGTTGGGTGCTCTTACTACAGAAATTTGAGTTAGAGATCAAGGATCGAAAGGGTACTGAGAATGAAGTAGCTGACCATCTCTCTAGATTGGAGAATCTCGAGTCTACTTCACATGATAATAAATTGATCAACAAATCTTTTCCGGATGAGCAGTTGTTCGCAGTTCAGGAGGAAGAGCCATGATTCGGAGATATTGTGAATTATCTTGTAAGCAATATAATGCCTCCTAATCTGACCACAGCTCAAAAGAAGAAGTTTCTGCATGAGGTGAAGTGGTATATATGGGATGAACCGTATTTATTTAGACAGGGAGCTGACCAGATCATCAGGAGATGTATCCCATTCTGTGAGACGGAGGGGATATTACGAGACTCCCACTCCACAGTTTTTGGTGGACACTATGGTGGTGAGAAGACGGCAGCTCGTATTCTGCAAGCAGGTTTTTTCTGGCCTACTTTGTTTAAGGATGCTCATCAGTTTGTTCTAAGTTATGATCGTTGCCAAAGAGTGGGAAATCTTACGAGAAAGGATGAGATGCCGTTAAATGTGATGCTTGAAGTCGAGGTCTTTGATGTTTGGGAAATCGATTTCATGGGGCCTTTTGTCTCGTCCTGCAATAATCAGTACATCTTGCTGGCAGTCGATTATGTCTCAAAATGGGTAGAATTCAAAGCTCTACCGACGAATGATGCAAAGGCAGTGTTGAATTTTCTTCATAAGCAGATTTTCACAAGGTTTGGAACGCCACGAGTAATCATAAGTGATGAAGGGTCGCATTTCTGCAACCGTAAGTTTACTTCTATGATGCAGCGCTACAATGTGAATCATCGTGTTGCTACTGCCTATCATCCGCAAAGAAATGGTCAAGCAGAAGTGTCTAACAGAGAGATCAAGCGCATCTTAGAGAAGGTTATTTGTCCGTCAAGAAAGGATTGGTCTTTAAAGCTCGATGAAGCTGTTTGGGCTTATAGAACAGCATATCAGACTCCACTTGGGATGTCCCCGTTTCAACTTGTGTATGGTAAGGGATGTCATTTACCTGCGGAGCTTGAGCATAAGGCCTATTGGGAGTTGAAGAAGTTGAACCTGGATCTAGATGCAGCTAGAAAGAAGTGAATGCTTCAGCTTAATGAACTTGATGAATTTCGACTCCAAGCGTACGAGAACAACAAAATGTACAAGGAAAAAGTGAAAAGGTGGCACGATAGGAAGCTTCATCCTAAGTTATTTGTGCCGGGGCAACAAGTTCTTTTATTCAACTCTCGTCGCCGACTTTTTCCTGGGAAGTTGAAATCAAGGTGGTCTGGACCTTTTATTGTCAAAACTGTGTTTCCACATGGAGCGGTGGAGATTTTTGAGAATGATCTGGACCAAACATTCAAGGTTAATGGTCAGAGTTTGAAGCATTACTATGGGGACACGGCAAACCGGGAAGTGGTTAGTGCCGTTTTATTGTCAACTTGAGTAAGGTACGCTACGTCAAGCTAATGACGAACAAGTAGCGCTTCTTGGGAGGTAACCCATGATTTGTTGTTATAGGAACCCTTAGAAGTTAGTAACCTATCCAAAACCATAAAAAAATCAGAAAAACAGAGCAAGGAAAAAAAAATTCCAGAAGACCCCTGAGCACCCGCTCAGCTCTGCTGAGCGACCGCTCAGCAAGCTGAGCGCCCGCTCAGCTTTGCTGAGCGACCACTCAGGGGCCGACTGGGAGAAATATTTTTAAGTCCAGTAAAAATCAAAAAAAAAATTGAAAAATAAATAAACAAAATACAGCCCATTACCCACGACCTATTTCCCCATTATCCCATGTTTTTAACCCTCAAACCCACTCCTAATCAAATTTTACCTAACCCCTACCCTATATATACATACACCTATTCCATATACTACCCATACACTTTCAAACCTTAAACTCTCTATCAACCCCAAAAACACAAATCTTAAACACTTTCTCTAACTTTCGATGGCACCCAAGAGATCCAAGACTATCGATAGTAGCAGCACTGTCCCTACTACTGATTCTTTGAGGGGTACTGTTGCGAGGCCTCGTTTGAATGATAAGGCTGTGGAGGAGGAGTATACTAGGCTTCTGGGTAAGCCGATTTTGAAGGAGAGGGGGTTCTTACCATCGGGGAGGGATGGTGAGTTGTTGCCTATGATTGTTGAGAAGGGTTGGATTGCTTTCTGTGAGTCTTCTGAAGTAGTTCCGATGAGCGTGGTTCACGAGTTCTATGCGAACGCGAAGGCTGAGAAGAATGGGTATTCTGTTGTTCGGGGGATGACGGTGGATTATCACCCTGCGGCGATTCACCATGTGATTGGGCAGCGACAGAGGAAGCCCACGGAGGAGAATTGGAATGAGAAGACTGCTGAGGATTTTGACTTGGATTTAATTTGTGCTACTCTCTATAGGCTGGGCACAGTTTGGACCTTCAAGACTGGGACTAACGAGTATCGCCACTTTCCGGCGATCGCGATGAATAGGTATGCCCGTGCATGGAATGCTTTTATTTGTGCTAATATTCTTCCTACTTCACATGCGCATGAGGTCACAGTTGAGAGAGCACAGTTGTTATGGGGAATTTTGAATGAGGAGTACTATGTGGACCTTGGTGAGTTCATCTACCAAGGGATTCTGAAGTTTTTGAGGGGAGCTAAGCACATGAACATCCCTTATGCATCCACGGTTACAAAACTTTACCGAGCAGTGGGAGTTCAGTGGCCATCTCATGAGTAGTTGCAGTTGTCGGCCGCTCCTATTGACTCTGGGACTCTGCATGCGATGCAGGAATGGACCGGTGGTGAGCCCGAGGAGCATGGGCTGGGTTATCATCTTCCAGAAAGGTGTCCAGCACGAGGAGCTACCAAGGCGAGGCCAAGGCAAGATGAGGCTGGTTCTTCTAGAACTCAGGAGGGTGCTGGGATGGCTGATGCCCAGTATAAGAGGCTGTCGAGGAGGATGGATGCTATGTATGAGACACAGAGCAGGTTTGCTCAGGAGCTCACCCTTGCACTTGGGACTGCTTTTCGAGGCCTTGGAGCTGACATCCAGTTGCCAGTTTTTGGTGAGGACTCTGCATATCCGCCTCCTAATACACCACCCTCTGAGGGTGATGATGATGATGATCTCTCCGAGTAGGTATACCCTGTGTTCCTTTCTACTACCTTCACTGGGGACAGTGAAGATTTTAAGTTTGGGGGTGGTAGTTAAGGAATATTTTGTGTGTGTCATATAGTTGCATATTCATGATATTTTAGTTCATATAATTGTATATTTTTTGCCATATAGTTTTTTTTATTATTTATAGCTTTATTTATCATGTCATGTAGCTCATGCATATACCATGATCCCTTTTGCGCTGATTTACCAATTAATTTGTGATGTTGATGCGAGTGTAGTGATAGCGTTGAAGTGATGTTGAGTCGTGTAAGTTGATATGCATGCTGGAAACACTTGTAATTTCACTAAGTCTTAGAGAATACTTAAGGACTAGATTATTGTTATGGTTCGATGGTTTTCGAGGTTAATCTATTGATTATGCTTAGAATTTTATAATAGGTTCTTAGTGTTAAAAGGCATAAAAAGAAAAAAAATGGAGTAAAAAATGGAATTCATTGCTAATTGTGGCTAGGCATCAAATGGCTAGTAGCCGACTCGTATTTTTATGCGAGTAGTCTAGGGTTGAGCAAGAGGGAGCGAAACGCACTTGCTCAGAAATTTTGAAAAAAAAATAGAAAAAAAGAGAAAAAAAAAGAAAAAAAAGAGTTAATGCATAATTGATCACGAGTGGGCTCTTTGGTATTCGAGTTATTAAGTTCTTAGGGGACTTTGTGCCTAGTGACCTAAGGCTTTTATAGTCTGGGATCCGCTAACCGAACGCTCACTACATGGATGCCATTGCATAAGTCTTTTGTGGACCTCACTCATTGCACGTTCAAATAAGCATTTGTTGTTATAAATAAAAAGCATGGTTCCGTAATAAGCTCCAGAATCTTGAAGTGTTATAAGTCACTTTGTGCCTAGAATTTTTATTCTTCGTATAATCATGCGATTGCCTTGAGGATAGTTGAGTTATGATAATTGATCTAGTTTCGAAGCATATTTGTTAAGCATCTGCACACACCACGTTTCTGGATGTATGTTAGTTTGCATGATTTGATTGATCTTTATTCGCCTAATTGCATTTGTTGATATGTCGTAAGTTGGTTGCTTTGGTCGTAGTAAGGGGGATCGCTGCATTTCATATAGATTGCATTCATGCATGTTTTCGTTTTGTTTTTGAGTCTGTGACGCTTGAGGACAAGCATCGATTCAAGTTTGGGGGTGTGATAAATGACATTTTATACCACTTAGAACGTCTTATAATAGCTTGAATTGGTGTCTTGAAATCAAGTATTTTGTGTATTTGATGCGTTTTTCTAGTGTTTGTGCATTTCATGGTATTAATTGCATTTCGGGAGAGAATTCATCAATAATAAGCCTTGGCATGTGTTTAGCATTGCAAGTGGGAAGAGAGGAGCAGATTGCAGCGAAGAAACGGGAGAAAACCATATCAGTTTCTAGAAGGAGGCTGAGCGCCCGCTTAGCTCTACTGAGCAACCGCTCAGGAAGCTGAGCGCCCGCTCAGGAATGCTGAGCGGCCGCACAGGGTCGGATTTTTAGAATTAATATTTTAGACTCCTATTTCTGTTTGACTTCCAACTTCTGAGTTGGTTGGGCTTTAGGGGACTCCTATATAAGTAGATTTCAGAGACATTTAACAAAGGTTGGATCGTAGTATTAATCGAAGAGCGAGGAGATAAGGAAGAAGACCGTTTTAGCACACCACAATGAAGAGGAAGCATATTTTCTTGTGATTCTTTATTTCGTTGTAACGTTGGATTCTAGTTTTCATTACTTTGAACCGATTTACTCTTGTGACGTACTCTGGTTTAATATAAGTAGTTTTAGTTATTATTCTCGTGTGTTATTATCATGTTTTCATATGAACCCATGATGACGATGAGTGCTATCATGGGCTAATCGTGATCATGGGGTCATAGCGGATTTACTATGGAATTCTTATTAGTTTTTTAATACCTTAGTGTGTGATGATTGTATGATATCTAGTATTGGTTGTGCGTATTCGTCTTATGTGCGTCGCGAACATATAAGATAGGGTGTTAATCTCTTGTGAAGCGACGGTGGATCTTGAGATTTAGAACTTGCCATGCTAACATAGGTTCATGTACGAGTATGCATGATTAGTGGGTAACTCTAACCGTTTTATTCGTCCTGTGTAATCAAAAGGAATAACTTGTGCTTAAATCGTTATGTTATCAAATTCTGTAGACATATAGGGACTCAACATAATTGATGCCTATTCAACTTCTATCTTAATTGTGGATGCTTGGTAGAATGGTATTAGTACAATGAAAGTTGGTTTTTATCAGTTTTGTGTTATTCGATTAATATCATCACTGTTGCATGCTAGGGGTAATAACAATAGCTATTGAAGGAAGTAGTAATGAAGTTGTGATCTCATGAGTGTTTTAATATTGTTAATTCAAGTGTTAATTAAGTGCTTAATTCTAGTAGTTAATTGTAGTTAATAATTAGTTAATCAATCTAAGTGTTATTATCTTAACATTGAGAAGTAATCATACATTGGTGAGTGAGTTTAATTGAACATAATTAGTCTGAGTCTCTGTGGGAACGAACTAGAAAGTATTCTATATTACTTGTGAACGCGTATACTTGCGTGTGTTATTACCGCGTGTTTTCGCCCTAACAAACTTCCAGGTGGTCCCACGTGCATTGCAAGTAAACAAAAATAAGCTGCCACCTCGATTTCTTTTGTTCATGGTTCGTGCTATTTTATTTTAATTAAGAAATCAATTGCTCACAATTCGCATGCATTTCGTTTCTCTGCAAAGCTGAGTTATCCGGTTTCTTTTGTGAATTAACAAACAAATGAATACATTTGTTTTGATAAATAAAAGAAACACATGCATGCATGGCTACGAGCTTAGGAAAAAAACATTTGTTATTTAATTAAATAAATAAATAAGATTTCATTTATTTATTTATTTAAAAAACAAATATTAATTTATTTATTTAAAATCAATTATTGATGTAAAATTAAATAAATAAATGAATTGATTTTCATTTATTCATTCAATAAAAGATAAGTCATTGATTAAAATAAATCATGTAAATCCTCGAGTTGTAGTCCTTTATATCTTCAAGCCTTTTACTCTTTTAATCTCTGGGTTTTTGTACTTTAAAATCTTTTCAATCCTCTTGAGTACAAAAACCACCTAACAGTATTTATAAAAATAATACCCCATTTGCTTTCACGGATCACTGACGTCTAGTGCAAGGGTCTGATTCACAGATGACTAGTTTTGCTCTCAGTCCTTCGTATTATACCCGTACAAATCACTGTTAAGTATTCTACCAAATACAACAAAATTCACTAGAAATCCTTGAGGTCTTCACACCGGTTTCTTTTGTGAATTGACAAAAAAATGAATACATTTGTTTTGATCATTAAAAGAAACACATGAATGCATGGCTGCGAGCTCAAGAAAAAAACATTTTTTATTTAAATAAATAAATGAGATTTCATTTACTTATTTAATTAATAAAACAAATATTAATTTATTTATTTAAAATCAATTATCGATGTAAAATTAAATAAATACAGATCAGTCATTGAATAAAATAAATCATGTAAATCCTCAGGATGTAGTCCTTTGTATCTTCAAGCCTTCTACTCTTTTAATCTCCGGGTTTTCGTACTTTAAAATCTTTTCAATCCTCTTGAGTACAAAAACCACCTAACAGTATTTCTAAAAATAATATCTCATTTGCTTTCAGAGATCACTGACGTATAGTGCAAGGGTCTGGTTCACATATGACTAGTTCCGCTCTCAGACCTTCGTATTATACCCGTACAAATCACTGTTAATTCTTCTACCAAATATAACCAACTTCACTAGAAATCCTTGAGGTCTTCATACTGATCCTAATAACTACTTCGAATGACTCCAACCTTATTCCTCTGATGCCTGAACATATTAATGAACTTCATACGGATCACTGTTGACGTCTTATTCAGTGCAGCTAACAAAACCTTTTGTGTATATACCCAATAAATAATCTGTACTGATTCTAGTGAAACATAGATTATTTCAAAGTTCTTGTTCTATGTTGAGTTATCCGAACCAGTATTGTTGAGTTATACATACAGCTTCAATCTTGCTAAATTATATTTATATAATGGGTGTGTGTGTGTGTTGTGAACCCCAAACTTCTGACCCGGGCTTGGAGGGCATCACAGGTTTGGTATCGAAGCCACATGTTAAAAGTCACTGCCACAAGCCTAGATTATTGGGAATGGGTAGAGGGTTAGGATTAGGAGTAAGAAAAAGAAAGATAAAACATCGAGAGGTTGAGTGTGACTAAATAGTAGGTTTTGGTATGATTCTTATTGAGATTCGAGATTCTTATCTAGCAATATGATTTTCAGATAGAAGCAATGGCAGATTCCATTATCTCAGTATCATATGATCATTCGGAGCCTTCAGTTTGAGGACCATCATCTGATCCACGCCCTGCTCTTCCACCAGTACCAGCCATATTACCCCCTGTTGTGACGATTGCACCACTACGAGCTATTTCATCTTCTGGTATGAGACCACCTATTCGAGGAAACCCTACCTGCTGATTCTGACTCTACCGGACATTCAGTTGTGGGTTCATCTTTCTAGTTTACACCACACCTTGTTCTGTATCATAAGTATGAGACTCTTCTTTTGGAGCGAGAGGCCCTGTCGGCTCAGATTCAGGATCTACAGCATATTATAAGGAATATAGATGTTGGCAGGAGTGCGAGGGAGCTTCAGGATGAAATTCATGTAACCCGGAGAATACTTGCGGTTAGACTTCATGGAGCTACTTGTGAGTATTCGGCCCCAGATGCTCTTATGGGATGGGCCAGAGAGGTGTTAGAGGATCTTGCGAGGCTTGGTGGACCAGAATTTCCCTGGAGCTAGATGACAGAAATGATGTGACAGCTGTTATATGTATAATAGTGTGTGGCGTGTATCATCAAACTTTTGGTTGATATATATATATACTAGACTTTATAACTAGTGGATAGGCCTGTTGTGCCTTTGCCTTTGCCGAAATGGTTTCTCGCTTGTACTACCAAACTTTGACATATATATATATATCAGTTCCTTTCATTTTCCATCATTGTTATTACTACACCTATTTTATCTTACTTTATTGACTGCATCGGTTATAAACTCTTGTGATAACATGTACCCTTTTCCCTTAACTGTTTACATTTTGTAAAGAAGCATGCAATTTACTTAGTTCAACCATTGAAAATGTTTTCAAAAAGAGATATTTCTATTTTACAAAAAGTTTTCATAAAAAGGATTTGATTTAAAGGCTAAATAAGTTGTTTGATTCTTTACGGAAAATGCCTCCCAGAAGAAATACATGTTCTACCAACCAGAATAAAGAAACCAACAACAACAACCAAGACAACAATAACCAGAATGCAAATCCAGGTCCTATTGACCCAACTGTAGCCCAGATTCTTCAGATCTTGGCTCAACAAATAGTCCACCTGACTCAACAACAACAGAGATAGGCCAATTCTTAGGTAATTTTTAAGACTTTTCAGGCGGTGAATCTACCAAAATTTAAGGGTTCTTTAGATCCTATTGAAGCAAGAGTTTGGTTAAATGAGATTGAGAAAGCATTTGATTCAGTCAAGGTGAGAGAGGAACAGAAAGTTGAGTTTGCAAGCTACTACCTGAAGAATAAAGCCACCTACTGGTGGGAAACTGTTAAGACATTGGAAGGTACAAATGATATTTCATGGGATAGATTCAAGGAGTTATTTTTAGAGAAGTATTTTCCCCAATTTGTCCAGGATCAAATGAAATTGAAGTTTCTGGAGTTAAAACAGGAAAATATGTCAGTAGAAGATTATGAAAGTAAGTTTGAGGAACTGTTAAGTTTGTGTCATCATATGTGGACAGTGATAGGAAAAAAGCTAAAAGATTCTGGCAAGATCTTAAGCCATGGATCTGAGGGAAGGTGGCCATATTTGAATTTGATACGTATGCGGGAGTTGTGCAGAAGGCTATGATTGCGGAGACAGAAAGTGAAATGTCACAGAAAAAGAAGGAGAGTAATAATAGGAAGTTTGAGGGAAGTGAGGGACATTCACAAGCATGGAAGTTTCCAAAATTTAATCAGAGGAAAGGAAAGTTTCAGCCCGGAATGAATTTTAATTTCAAAAGGCAGAATGCACGTGACGGAGGACAAGGAAACCGTCCAGCCACTAGGAATCAGCCAACCCAGCAGCGGCTAGCTTTACCAGATTTCCAGATATAAGGAAAGAAGCATGGAGGAACTTGCAACAAGTTTTGAATGTGGTCTATTATAGATGCAACCAGAGGGGGCACTATTCAAGGGAGTGTCATAATCAACCAGTCAGAGAGCCAACAAATAAGGATCAGCCTACCAGGAATTAGGCAGGCAAGGTTCCAGTAATTGGGTTTACATGTTTCAAGTGTGGAAAACCTGGACACATAGCAAGGGATTGCAAAACACGAGTTCCGGTCAATAATGCGTTGAGAATCATGTGACCCACTCCAATAGTGAATGAACCTCCCAGAGCTAGAGTGATGACATGTCGATAAAGGATGCTATTTTGGACACTGATGTTGTGGCAGGTACGCTTACTGTGAAATCTGTATGTGCCAAAGTGTTAGTAGATTTGGGAGCAACTCGATCATTTATTTCTCAAGATTTTGTTGATGAGTTAAATTATCCAATTGAATTGCTAAGTGAGATTATGACTTTAGAATTAGCAAATTAGGAGCGTGTATCTATTAACCAAGTGTGTACGGACTGTGAGATTGAGATTTCTGGAAATAAGTTTGGTGCTGACTTGATACCATTTAAGTTAGGAGAGTTTGACGTTATTTTAGGAATGGACTGGCTATCTAAGCATGATGCTCAGATTGATTGTCATAATAAGAAGGTAATCTTGAAGACGCCGAATAAGAAAGTGGTGACGTTTAAGGGTCAGAGGCAAGCAAAGAAGTTCTTAACGATGATTCAAGCTAAGAAGTTACCGCGACAAGGATGCGAGCATTTTATTGCTTATGTGATAGATAGAAATCAGGAGCCAGCAAAACTTGAAGATATTCCGGTGGTAAATGAATTCCCGGATGTGTTCCCAGACGAGTTACCAGGACTTCCTCCAGATAGAGAAATTGAGTTCACAATCGACTTAGCACCTGGAACAGAACCAGTATCTAAGGCCCCGTACAAAATGGCACCAGTTGAAATGAAGGAGTTAACAAAGCAATTGCAAGACTTAGCACCTGGAGAACGAAGTGATTAGACCTAGTGTATCCCCATGGGGTGCACCAGTACTATTTGTTAAGAAGAAGGACGGAAGCATGAAGTTATGCATCGACTATCGAGAACTGAATAAGCTTACGATCAAGAACTAGTATCCATTACCTCGAATCGATGATTTGTTTGATCAGTTGAAAGGAGACAACTATTTATTTAAGATTGATTTGAGATCCGGATATCACCAGTTGAAGATTAAACCTGAAAATATACCAAAGACAGCTTTCAGAACAAGGTATGGTCATTATGAATTCTTAGTGATGTCTTTTGGATTGACTAATGCCCCAGTAATATTTATGGACTTGATGAACAGAATTTTTAAGGAATACTTGGAAAAGTTTGTCATTGTGTTTATCGATGATATTTTGGTCTACTCAAAGTCAACGGGAGACCATGCAGAGCATTTAAGGATAGCTTTGGGAATTTTGAGAAAGGAGAAGTTGTATGCCAAGTTTTAAAAAGTATGAGTTTTGGTTACAAGAAGTTTATTTTTTAGGGCACATACTAAGTAATGAAGGGTCCAAAGTGGACCCAGCGAAGTTTAAAGCTGTCATGAATTGGGAAAGGCAAAAAACACCAACAGAAGTGAGAAGTTTCTTAGGATTGGCAAAATATTATCGAAGATTTGTTCAAGATTTCTCGAAGATTGCGACACCTTTGATGAAGATTACCAGGAAAAATTAGAAGTTTATATGGAACGAGAAGTGTGAAGAAAGTTTTCAAGAATTTAAGAAAAGATTAATCACGGCACCTGTTTTGTCACTTCCAGGTGAATGTGATCAAGGAAATTTTGTATTCTATAGTGATGCTTCTCATAAGGGATTAGGTTGTGTTTTGATGCAGCATGATAAAGTTATTGCATATGCGTCTAGACAACTGAAACCTCATGAGCAGAAGTATCCTACTCATGACTTGGAACTGGAAGCAATAGTTATCGCCTTGAAGATTTGGAGCCATTATCTATATGGAGAAAGATGTGAGATTTATACAGACCATAATAGTTTGAAGTACATATTCACACAAAAGGAACTTAATATGAGACAGTGAAGATGGTTGGAATTAATCAAGGACTATGATTGCGCGATTAACTATCACCCAGGAAAAGCAAATGCAGTGGTGGACGCGTTAAGCAGAAAAGAGAGATTTAATGTGTTAACAATACCAGAGGAGTAATATAAGGAATTTCAGAAGTTGGAATTGGAAGTCGGAATTTCCAATCCTAAGGAAGCAAGAATGTATAGTATGACTTTTTAGCCAGAATTGTTAGAGAAGATAAGGAAATGCCAAGAGGAAGTAATGGACCAGGATATCAATCGTTTGGTAGGAGAAGACTTATGCACTTAAAAGGATGATCAAGGTATTTTCAGATTTTCTTTCATAATTTTGATTCCACCAGAGGCAGAATTCAAGAATAAAATTTTACAGGAAGCACACAACTCAAAGTATTCCATCAATCCAGGAAGTACCAATATGTACAGAGATTTAAAGGAGAATTATCGGTGGCGAGACATGAAAAGAGAAATTGCTGAATGGGTTAGAAAATGTTATACATATCAAAGAGTTAAGGCGGAGCACCAGAGACCAAGTGTATTATTACAACCATTAGAGATTCCGGAGTGGAAGTGGGAGCACATTGATATGGACTTTATAGTCGGCTTACCAAGGACGTAAGCAAACCACGATGCTATTTGGTTTATAGTGGACAAACTAACCAAATTAACTCAAATCTTGCCTATTAATGAAACATTTTCACTGGACATGTTGGTTCACATGTATTTGATGGAAATAGTAGTTCATCATGGAGTTCATGTGTCTATTGTATCGGACTGAGATCAACGATTCAATTCAAGATTTTGGAGAAGTTTTTAAGAATGTTTTGGAACTAAATTGAATATGAGTACAGCTTATCATCCACAGACTGACGGCCAAAGCGAAAGAATGATCCAAACTATTGAAGATATGTTACGTGTTTATGCCATTGATTTCAAAGGAAATTGGGATGATCATTCGCCCTTAGTAGAATTTGCTTACAATAACAGTTATCACGCCAGTATCGGAATGCCTCTCTACGAAGCTCTTTATGGATGCAAATGTCGATCACCAGTATATTGGGATGAAGTTGGAGAACATAAGATACTTGGACCCGAATTCGTACAGCAGACAAAAGAAGTTGTTGAAGTCATTCAGAAAAGGTTAATTGCAGCACAAGATCGTCAAAGGAAATATGCGAATCAATCCAAAAAGGACATGGAATTTGAAGACGGAGATTTAGTATTACTGAAAGTATCACCGTGGAAAGGATTGTCTAGATTTGGAAAGAAAGGGAAGCTGAGTCCTAGATATGTTGGACCTTTTGAAATTTTGAAACATGTTGGTAAGGTAGCTTACGAATTGGCATTACCCCCGCATATGGAGCACATTCATAATATATTTCATGTATCGATGCTTAAGAAGTACAATCCAGATTCTAGGCATATAATCAAGTATGAGCCGATAGAACTTCAGGCAGATTTATCTTATATAGAAAATCCAATAAAGATTCTAGAAAAGAAAGACAAAGTGTTGAGAAATAAAGTTGTAAGTTTATTAAGAGTACTGTGGAGAAACTCAAAGGTTGAAGAGTCAACCTGGGAGCTAGAAAGTGATATGCGAGAAAAGTACCCTCATTTGTTTACTTAGGAGATTCTGAAGACAGAATCGTTTTAAGGGGGAAAGGATGTAATATCCGGGATATATCATGTAATTATTTTTATCAATAAATAATTATTATGTGATTTTTATGTCAATTTTGGTACATTATCTGGTAATTGGAGTTGATATTTGGATGTTTATATGTGATAAAATTTGAGTATTTTAATTTTAATATGTTCAGAATAAAATATAGATAATTGTGATATTTTTATGGTAATTTATATGTTGTTATATGATTTTATAAAGAATTTAAAGATTTAACAAATTATTTTTCTGAGTAATTATAAAATATTTAATATAACCGGGGATCGTCCACCTTCAACCATTTTTACGTTCTTACAACCCGAAAGTCTTCGAAAAACTCCTTCCTAACCAAATCTGATTATTCTGAACATTTTCCATGTTTTGACTTTTTTGATCCGGAGTGTTCTCGAGAGACGGGATATTTTGATTAGTTTATTTCATTATCTTCTCATATGATGTATAATAAGAAGCCCGGTTTTGGTAATTATCCATAACTGGTATCAAATTGGATCGTTTTTATAGCTACTTAGCGGCTAAGTAATCTATTTTCATATACGATATGATCCAACGGGTATTAATATTCCATAAGTATAAAATAGCATTTTTCTTATTTTATTTTATACAGATATTCATAAACAAACAGTTAAATTATATAATTTACAGAGAAAAACTCGAATATTCGTCGCATTCTTCAAAATCAAACCTAAGAACGAAGGCGTTATTGAAATCGAAATCAAGCGTGTGAGTAACCGAATCGAAGCTCGTGAAAAGTACTTTCAGATTCTACAATCAATTTCACTGCAGAAATCAAAGGTATTATATATATTTATTTTAATTCAAATTTAAATATGATTAAAATATAAAATTTTGATTTTGATGTTGTTTGTGTGATTTGATGATTGTATCTTGTAGATAATTTTATCCTGATCATTTTGGTATATTATATTTCAAATTTGGAGTTCAATAACATATAGAAAATTGAGTTTGATTCGCGAATTAAAAAAATTAGGGTTTGTATGTTTGAATGTTCTTAATCATATTTTGGGTATTTTTAACCATTGATTTTGGGTTGAAATGAAGATTCTAGTGTGCAGATCGTCTCAAGACGATTCGATTCATATATTAGGTTTTGTTTTTGGACTATTGAATCGAGCTCGCCGGAGTTGCGAAGCTCGCCGGAATCAGAAACGTTCCGGTCGATTTTCCGGCCGACTGGGACGTTGTTTGCAAATTTCAAAATTACGATGAAGTTCCTGGCCTCGAATACTACTGATTCGCAGTTTTTGGTAAAGTTCTGGGAAGGTTCAGCCGGCCGGCGGTGTCGCCGACGGTGACTCGCTGGAAAAGACGGCTAAATTACAGTTTAGACCACCTATTTGGCAGAACGCTGCAAATCAGTCCCTGAGACTTTTAGAAATTTTAAAAAAATTGGATTTTTTTTTAAAACTTGCAAAAATTATATTTCTGTTTCCAAAATTTATAAAAAATATATTTTCTGATTATTTTATTTTCAATTTTTTTTAATTATTTAAAATTCCAAAAATCAATATTTTTAATTTTGAAAATTATTTTTAATTCAAAAATAAATCTGAATTATTCAATTAATTTTAGTTGATAATTAATTATTTAATTAGTCAATTAATTTAAATATTAATCGATTAATTAATTTAATTAGTTATTAATTAATTTTAATTGATTATTTAATTGGATTTAATTATTTCTTTTGATTTAAAAATTCTGAAAAAAATAGTTTTTAGCTTTAAAATATTATTTTAAGTTATTTTCAAGGCTCGATAATTATTATTAAATGAATTTAAAGTAAGATTCGGGTATTCGAACCTTGTATTTATTTATAAAATAATTCGTTGATCCGTTTTAATTCCGAAAAATGTTCAAAAATTCATATTAAATACCCGAAAAATTATTTTAACCCGGAATCTTCTTTGAAAAATTATTTTGATCGAATATCTTACATGCTATGTGCGATATGTGATCTGATTGATGTGTACTCTGCTTATGTGTATATTATTTAACGGTGTTTATCGTAACTTCCAATCCGTAAGTCGAATTTGGGTAAAACGAAGGGTAGATAGAACTTTGTAACGAATAGAATGAGATGAGAATAAGTATTGATAAATACTTGTAATGTCTAAAAGAGGAAGCAAGACGTAAAAAGGGAAAGCAAGTGGTCAATGAGTACAGATCAATAAACGAGTGTAAGTAAAGTGAAAGCGGGTTGAGATAAGGCAAGTATTCTCGAATCTTCTTGTGATATATTGCAAGTATTTCCGAAATTTCTTCATATATGTTGTTAAGTATCCCAAATAGTTTTTGTTTTATATTGCAAGTGCTTTGAAATACTTAACCCTAAATCCTGATTGATCTTATTGATCTTTGAGCCGTAAGCCTTATTCTTTGTAGACCATTGATTGTTGATTTGCCAGATACGAACCACATATATACGATACTACTCCACAAATATATATATCCCATACATAGATCACTGAAATGGAATTGCTTAACATACGAACCTTCATATCCCGTACGACAAAAGACTAATCCTTGTAACCATTGAACCCTTGTTCTTCTATCATCTGATTATTTCTCAGGCTGGAAGCCAATCTTTATATTTACTTTTTTATACCTTTATAATATTATGAATGACCCTATACTTCGAGATAAATGTTGTTTATAGTTTTGTTTGTTGATTTACATTGTTTATCATGTTATTATAAAATTGGATTGTTTTAAAATGTGGACCAGATTCGTGGTCAGACCAGATTCGTGGTCATAATAGGCCAACGTGTTCCTTGGATCCAGTATATAGAGCAGAGTTGTTTGCCTTGATCGGGGTTAGTGCGTGACTGATCAGCAGCCTAACCTTGGTTTTTAAAATTAAAAGTGAATATCCAATTCTAATCATTGCTTATCAAGAAACTTAATTTCTTATATCATTTTAATTGATCATTGTTTAGTCTCAGTGTTGTCATTTTGACTTGCTGAGCTAGTTAGCTCACTCTTGCGAATCTGTTTATGTTCTTTTCTAGTTAAAAAGGAAACCGGTGGTAGCGAGGATCACCAGACAAGTGTGCGAGCTAGGTTTCCAGGTTGAAATGAAATAAGCTAGAAGATAATTTTTGTCTTAGTTTAAGTTAAAAAAATTTAAGACTATTTTATTTTCAGTTGTAAGATAAATAAATTGGGATTTGGTACGTCGAAATATAAATAAGGTTGTGGCTTTTGTCCATACTTTAACCTGTTGCGATCCGTGGTTATGGTTAGTAGGGTCATTGCTTATATTATTTTCATAAACAAATCTATATAATGGGTTTATGTGTGTTGTTAACCCCAAACTTCTAACCCGTGTTTGGAGGGCATCACACTCATGGAAAATGCTGACACTGAGGATAACACTGTTGAATTAAAGGTACCTCAAACCACACTTGCTTTTGATACTGATATTATCAGTAAGTTAAGACTGTTTCTTAAATCTCTGCATGTTAGTTATAGGAATCAAACACTTGAGAATGTTAGGATTAAGAGTGAAAACCTTGATCTTAAGAAAAGAAATGATTACCTAGAAACTGAGTTGATTTTAATGCTAAAAACTCAAAAGAAAAGAGATGATGCTTTATATGTTAAAGAAAAATTGTTAGAAAAATATGCTTATCTAGAAAAAGAGCTAGCTAAAGAAAGAGCAGTATTTAAGCTTTGGACTAGTTCAGGAAAAACAACTCAGGGTTTAATATAAAATGAATGTCGGGGATCAGGATTAGGATATACTAATAAAACTAATTCTGATAAGAAAAATAAACATGAAGCTGAGAGAGTTAAATCAGTAAATACTGATATAAAGGTAAAAATGAACAAGTCTCAGTTAAAACCTAATAAGTTTAACTTAAATGATGATACTATTAAGTCAGTTAATGAGAAAGGATCAACATCCGCATATAAGTCAAATTTAAAAACTGATAAGTGTGAACCTGTTCATGCAAAATCAGTAAATGTTGGTTTAATGACTCAGAAATAGCTTAAGCAAAAGCTAAAGGATTTTAAAATGAAAAACAAGGAAAAATAACCTAAACAGAATCGAAATAGAAAAGAAGGTGTGAATAAGGAGAACAATTATAAACACATCTCTAATACACCTAGAAAGGTCTGGTTTAACTATGGTAGTACTAATCATCTTGATGTTGCTTGCAGGAAGAATAAAGGGATAAATATTTTTCCTCATAAGTCAGAGTTTAGGAATAGAACAGTTAGATATAAACCACAGAATCCATATTTTCATTGTGGTAGTATTTAGCATTCAATTTACACATTTAAAGAGTATCACAGTTTGTATTATGACTATTATGAACTGAAACCCTCTTTGAATAAATCTAAAGTAGATTCTGCATGTGTAAACTTTGATATTAAGAATGTTAGCATAAACTATAATTCAAAGTCTTCTGCTGTAAATGTTAACAAACTTAAAAAGGCCAAAGGATCCAAGCAAGTTTGGGTCCTTAAAAACACTAATTAATTGGTAAATCTGATTGCAGGGTAACAGGAAGAATTCTTCAGTCTTCAACAGTGGATGCTCAGGACATATGACTAGAAATAAATCTCTGCTATCAGAATTTAAGGAAGAGGTTGGCCCACATATTTCTTATGGAGATGGAAACTTAGGAAAGATTTTAAGATATGGCAAGATTAAGCTTGGAAATATCATCATTTATAATGTAGCTCTGGTTGCAGGACTCAAGCATAATTTGATCAGTGTGAGTCAAATCTGTGACAGAGTACCATGTGATTTTTATGAGGAACATTGTGAAACTGTCAGTAAATCAGATGGAAAAATTACAATGAATGGTGTCAGACATAGTAACTTATATGAATCCAGGGTCTCCACAAATAATGATGATACTGGAGTATGTCTGCTTAGTAGAGCATCTGTGGAAGACAACTGGAACTGGCATAAAAGACTTTCTCATCTCAATTTTAACAACATCAATGAACTTGTGAAGAAAGATCTTGTGAGAGGATTTCCCAATACAGTATTTACTCCTGACGGCTTATGTGATTCATGCCAGAAAGCCAAATTAAGGAAAACATCTTTCAAAAGTAAAACTGAATCCTCAATTCTTGAACCATATCACTGGCTGCACATTGATCTTTTTGGTCCAGTAAATGTAATAACTATTGCAAAGAAGAGGTATGCACTTGTTATTTTTTATGAGTATACAAGATACACATGGGTGTATTTTATGCACACCAAAGATGAAACACCATCCATTCTTCTTGCTCATGTAAGGGAACTGGAAAAATAATCAGCTCATAAAGTCAAAATCTTTAGAAGTGATAATGGAACTGAGTTCAATAACATCACCATGGAAGAGTTTCGCAAGTACAAGGAAATCGAACAAGAATTTTATGCCCCTAGAACTCCACATCAAAATGGAGTTATTGAAAGAAAGAATATAACTCTCATAGAAGCTGCAAGAACCATGCTTGAGGAAGCTAAATTGCCTACCTACTTCTGGGCTGAGGTTGTGCAAACCGCTTGCTTCACACAAAATGCACATTGATCAACAAGCATGGTTAAACACCATTTGAGATGGTGAAGGGAAAGAAGCCAAATTTGAAGTACTTTCACACTTTTGGCTGCAAATGTTTTGTTCTCAAAACTCATCCAGAATAGCTTACTAAATTTGATCTAAAAGCTGATGAAGGCATTTTTGTTGGATATCCATTGTCAACAAAAGCCTTCAGAGTTTATAATCTGAGAACAAGGGTGGTCATGGAATCTATTCATGTGTTTTCTGATGATGAGAAGATTACAGGTCTAAAGGATACAGATGACCATGAATAATTGAGATTTGATAATGAAGTATCATATGTTGAGCATCTGACTCCTGACATTCCTGATAATCTGACAAATCTTGATACATCAATTCCTGACATCACTCTAAACTCTGATGAGCCACATGAAAGTGGAAACTCTGCCAGAACTGAAGCACATGTTGAGGGGGAGCAACATGACTCACATTAAGGGTAAAGCAATCCAAGTCAAGAAATTTTAGTAAATACTTCATCAGACTCTGATTCCTCAAATACTGATTAAGCAAATACTAACAGTACTGGAAATACTGATTCCAGAGGAGCATCAAGAAATAATAGTGGTACTAGGAAAAGAGAAACAAGAGACTTCATGGATCAAGGGGAGCTTCTACCTCAAAAAGTTAGCTTCCTGGAAAGAAAATAGACTAAGTCACATACACCTGACTTAATCATTGGAAATCCTGATAGTGGTGTTAAGACTAGAAGAGCCACTGAAAATAAATGTCTCTATCATTCTTTTCTATCTCAAACAGAATCTAAGAAGGTTAAAGAAGCTCTGCAAGATGCTGATTGGATCACAACAATGCAAGAGGATTTAAATGAATTTGAAAGGAACAAAGTCTAGACTCTTGTACCAAGACCTAAGAACAGATCAGTAGTTGGTACAAAGTGGGTGTTCAGAAACAAAACTAAAAGTTAGGGCATTGTTATAAGAAATAAAGCAAGGTTGGTTGCAAAAGGCTATTCACAACAAGAAGTTATTGATTATGATGAGACTTTTGCCCCAGTTGCAAGACTTGAGGAAATTAGAATTTTTCAGGCCTATGCTGCTCACATGAAATTTAAGGTGTTCCAAATGGATGTGAAGAGTGCATTTGTAAATGGTGAAATTGAAGAGGGAGTTTTTGTTGAACAACCCCCAGGGTTCATTGATCTAAAATATCCATATCATGTTTACTTACTAGATAAAGCACTCTATGGGCTAAAGCAAGCTCCAAGAGCCTGGACATGAAGAATCTTGGTAATCTGAAGAGAAATGTGCTAAGGAAGGAGTGGAACTTATTTTTTGATTGCATTATAAAGGCATTCAACAACAAATAAACAAACTTTAATTCCCTTCCAATAATGACACATCAAATTGGGCACTCTCTAATTAATGGTACTCATTATGATTTTGGTAAAGTAATTTTATGTTTTATAGGGGATAGATTAAAAGCTGATAGTAATATAGTATATTATGCTAGATTCTGTAAGTTAATATTTAATGTCTGTTTCCCTAATACCCCAATCCCCGCTAACCAAATTATGTCAGTTTTTAAGCGCACCAAGAGAGCTTTTTCTGATCTTATTTCTAAAGATTCAGAAAAGATTGCTCTCGCTCCTTTGAGGTTGCCAGTGATTGCCAGGAACTTAATTCCAAGGCTTCCTGAGACTTATGGTTTACCTAACCAACAAAGTGTTAAGCCGCAGGGTATAACTGTTAGTAACCCCCTATAGATAACCCCATCACTGCAACCCAAATACTTCCTCAAACACAATCCACCTCAGGTGCCTCCCAAAAGAAACCTATTGTAAAAAGGAAGAAACCAACAAAAGCTGAGGCTAGAGTTATTATTTTGATTGTGAACCCACAAGACATAATTGTCCAGTCTACTAGGCCTTATGGTCAGAGAGCAAGTGTTGAAAATTCAAGAACAGCAAAAAAAGGGGTTCAATGCAAGCTTTTCATTCTTCTAAACCTTCAGAACTTGTTAAGAGAAAGCTTGTAATTTTTAAGTCAGAACCAGATGATAAGAACAATGCTACCTTATCTTGAAAATTTAAGAAGTTAAATTATGGTTCTACTCAGAGCCCAGTTGTACTATCAACTGATGACTGCAGTGATGCTATTCAATCTGATTCAAGCCCGAGACTAAGGACCAAGAAGAAGAAATTGGTCAAAACCTACATTGCTAAAAGTCTGATGCAAATCAAGAAAGAAATTGCTGAGGAGACACATGATACAGCTACTAGTACTGATCAGTGTACTAGCCAAATTACCGATGCATCTGTGATCATTTCTGATTCTCCAGCAAAGAAGAAAAGAGTGAGGGAAATCACTCATGAGGAAGTGGAGGCATCAGACAAGAGGCTACAATAACAGAAATTGTTTCCCGGATCAAGCATACAAGAACCTGTATTTCAAAGAGATACATCAGCTAGTTCAAATATTGATCCTATCACACAAGAACCTGTACTTTAAAGTAGTACAACAAACTTTATACAAGTAGATCCTCTTACTGGAAAGTCCATTCAAGAATGGCATGATGCATCAACTGCAAAGGTAACAGCTACAGTTGACAGAGTCAAAGATATAATAGCAGCTCAGGAGTTCGAAACTGAGGAGAGGAGTACACAAGAACCTGAATATCAAAGTCATCCAGCAACTCCTGAAGCTACAACCCCACAAGAACCACTACCTCAAAGTGGTAGTGAAGGCCTAACTCCTGACCAAGTTGTCTTAGCAGTTGATCCTGAAGGAAGGGTACATCTAACACCAACATCATTTGAACTTCTCTTAGTTCAACCCCTGGATGTATACACAAAAGCTAATCCTTCTGAAGCACAATGTATAAATACTAATTCATCTTTATCAACATTTACTTTAAATACTGATTCTGAATTATCAGCATGTACAATGAATCCTGATGACATGAATGTGATTAGACCTTTACAAAGGAATACCTTCAGTCATATGATCACAGACAACTCTTCTCAGCCACCTCTTATTTCTATAGGACAAACTTATCTGAGCCTTTTATTTCAGAATGAGAGATAAGATTTAGAGAAAAACAGGATTACAGAGAGGCGGAATCCTTACCTGGCGAAAGGAGAGGTAGATGAGTGTCAGGATTTAGTTAATCATTATGAGGAAACTCTGACTATTAAAAGTCATGAGATGAGTGGTGTGAGAAGTAGTGAGACTAGTCTAAAAGAATTTAGAGATTTAAGTGTGTTTATTGAAAACTTTGCAGATGCACAGAGTATTAAAGATACAGCTGCTGAATAACAGTATGTAGACCCTTGGATAAACTCTATTGTACCAATTACTGATACTTTCCCTACAGGTCTAAGTACTGATAATTTCCTGCAGTCCACTCACATTTCTATGTCATCCACCGCAATAATCCTTGTTCTTGTTGAAGGATAGTCCATTCAATCTACTATTTCACCATTTGTTGAAATCCCTGTTCTTACTGAAGGACAGTCCACTTATTCTAGAGTTTCATCATCTTTTATTTTCCCTATCACTGCTGTTGATGTAAATGCAGGACAATCCATCATTGTTGAATCACCATAGCACTCCACTGGTACTGAGGTTCTGGAGATAAATATTGAAGCTCCACCTTATATGGCCATTATTCTTGAAGATATGTAGTTTAATGTTGAGTCTCATGATGGAGAGAATGTTAATATAGCTTTAGATCCTGATAAGGATCTTGATGAACTTTTCTTTCCTGAAGACATGCCTAAACATGAAAAGCAAAAGAGATTAGGTGAGCTTGATGTAAAGAACAGTAGGAAGTTTTCTGATGCTGAATGGAATTCAAACTGGAAAGATGCTTCTTATTTTATCTCTTTTGCTAATGCTTCTCAACATCCGGAGAGAGCGGAGCAGGGTATTGTAAATCCTGATGTTCTGACACATCTCAAGACTTCTACATTACTGATTAAATCAGTTCTGCATACTCAATTTAAGGCTAATTCTCAAATTAATAAAATCAAGGAATCTTTTCTTGAAATAAAGCTGACCACAACCAAGGAAATCCAGAAGCAGTTAGCACCCATTCTTGCTAGACAAGACAAACTGGAAGCCAACCAAGTTAAGTTGGAATCTAATCAAGCGAAGATATCTAGTCAATTAGATGTGGTACAACAGTCTATGGAGCTTATTGTTTCCCTCCTTCTTGGGGATGATGCCAAAAAGGGGGAGTTAGTGTTGAAATCTAAATGCAAGCAGCTCCAGTTGAAAGATGCTGATGAAAAGGATGGTTCTGATGGCCCTGGTGGTGATAATAAAAAGAAGGAGCTTGTTTTGAAGAAATCAGGTGGAGATCTAATTGGTTCTAGTGGTACATCTAAGACCACTAATCCATCTAGACAAGGTGGAGAAAAGAGGAGATCTGGAAGGCAAGTCTCAAAGACTGTGCAAAGTCAAGAACTGACTGTGGATAAATCTCAAACTTTGAAAGTCACAAATGCTAATGAAGACCAAGGCATTCTGGAGATAGAAGATGGTGCTGAAGCAAGTCAGTATCTACAGACTCTAAAAGTAAAAGTAAAGAAAACATCTCTATTCTACAAGGATCCAAAAATTCAAGCATTTAATTCTGAGGTAAGTGGAAGAATTTTTGAAAGAGAAAATCCTAGAGTTGACATGGAACAGCTTAGGCTTTCGGAAGAAGACTACAAATCTTTGAAGTCAGCAAATATTGATGATGTCTTACCTTATGAAGATATTCTTGGTAGAAGACATCTAAAGGGTGTGGTAATCAAGGAAGTCAATCAAACTGATGCTGAAGAGCCTTTAAGGTTTCAAGCAATTTAAATGCTGACAGAAATTATAAGGGAAAAGAAAATATTGGTGAGAAGTCAAAGCCAAAGCTCAAACCTAAGTCCAAGAAGAAATCAGCATTTAAGAGTTTAAAATCACAAACACTAATAGATTCAATCTATTCAGTAGTTACAGCTTATGATGATGTTGATGATCAGAAGATACAAGAAGAAGAAGCCAATCAAACTTACAGAAGAAGAAAGATGATATCCGGAGCTGATTGGGATGAAAAATTAAAGTTAATAACAACCTCTGACAATGCTCAAGTTGAATAAGAAATAAATGTTGCAGCTCAATCAGTCACAACCTCTGATACTACTCAAGTTATTCACACTTCAAGTAAAATACAAGTTGAAGTCACAAAACCTGATTAAGAAGACTTAACCTTTGATATATCAGAATTAACTTTAGAAGAAAAGAAGAAGTTATTATGGGGAAGCAAGACACCTGCACCAGTAAGGGATTCTTCCGAGACTATAAAGAAGATCTATAGTGGAAATGCTCAGTCTAGAAGAACTGGTAGAAAAAATGGCTTGGGATATTTAAATGATGATTCTTTTATTTCTAAAGCTTTAATTCTAAGGAAGCATGAAAATCTGACAGAGATTGGTGATAACACAAAGCTTGAGGATTTGAAGAAAATTAAATCAGTTCAAATTGTAAATGATCTAATTGGTTAAAAGCTGATCTACTTTCTCGAATCTGGAAGGAGTTTGAGGATCACTCAAGAGCATTTGAAGAATAAACCATGTCAGGAGCTGGTATTCATCACTACTTTGCTTAAGGTAACTAACTCTACTACTTCTAGATGGTCTGAATTTTTGAAGAACTTAGTACAAATGAAGCAGAGAGGAATGACATACAAGTCCAATTATATTCCAAAAAATATTCAAGAATCTGGACATACTGTTGATATGCCTACTGGAGGAGCCAAAGTTGTTAGGTCTCTAGGAAGAGAAGTTCTTACTTTTAATCATGATGGGAAGAAAATTAAATTTCTGGAACTGGATGATTTGGCACTTGGAGAATGAAATATACATGACCTCAGAGCAGTTGTTTATTAGAATGATGAATCTACAGCAGAGCTCAAGGATATCAAACAACAATTACAGATGTATGTAAATGTTCTTGAAGGTCAACTACTCAAGAATTCCTTGATGAAGCTACAGGCTGTACTGAAGTGTAAGACTAAAGATAAAGTTTGGAAGCACTGACGGTAAGAAAGATTATCTGTTTGAATTTCTACATTTAGATAGTTTTGACATCATCAATTTAGAACTTGTTCATATTTCATAATGCACAAGTTGGGGGAGATTGTTAGAAGAAATTGATGATATAAGGTTATAAGCTATCAGAGATTAATATCAGATTTTAGCAGAAGGTGACGTCATCAGCATTTGTTGATCAGGAACTAACATCAGTGTTTGGTCACTACAGCTAAAGATCTAAAGATATTGAAGATGGAAACAGTTTGCAGAATTCAAGTCGGTGAAGGACTTTATTTCTAGTAGCAATCAAATTAAGGATATGTTTTATGATTCCTTATGGTAATAGAATAAGATTCCTTATTTGATTGTGTAGTTGTGCAGTATATAAGGACAGATTAGGTTAACACTTTATGTGTTGCATATTGATATATCTTTTGTGTAACCTAGTAGCTTTCAAGGAAATCTGTTGATCCATTGAAAGATTAGTTTGTAATCAGTTTTTCTCAATCAATAGAAAACTGTTCATACTGATGAGTGCTTAATTCGATTTATCTGCATAAACTGTATTCAACCCCCCTTTAGAGTTATATTAAGGACCTAACACTTGCTAAACTAGGAAACCAATCTTCTTCCAAGAAACTTTCAGCTTCCTGAAGTACTCTTCCGATCAATCTTACAACCAGCATAATCAAAATTTGTGTAGCCGATAATATCAAATCTTGTATCTTTAGGATACCAGATACGTAGATTAAGTATACACTTCAAAAATCTGAAAATTCTTTTCACGGATATCAGATATGAATTCTTCAGATCAGCTTGAAACCATGCCCACAAGCATATTACAAATATGAAATCTAGCTACCTCGCGTTCAAGTAGAGAAGTGATCCAATCATACCTTAGTAGTTAATGATATTAACCTTTTTACTAGACTTGTCTTGATCAAGTTTTATGGCAATTGGCATCAGAGTTTTTGCAGGTGTTGAATCTTCCAACTTATATTTCTACAGAAGACCTCCGATGTACTTTGTTTGATAAATGAAGATACCATCTAACTTCTGGCTCACTTGAAGTCCAAGGAAGAAATTCATCTCACCCATTATACTCATCTCGTACTTATTGTGCATAAGTTTAGCAAATCTTACACAAAGTGCATCATTTGTAGACCCAAATATACTGTCATCAACATAGACTTTCACAAGTATGATATCATTTTTATGCATTTTATGAAATATAGTCTTATCCGTGACACCTTTAGTGAAACCATTTTCAAGAAAAAATTCCAAGAGAGTGCATACCATGTTCTCGGCGCTTTCTTAAGACCATAAAGAGCCTTGAAGAGAAAATAGACAAAATCTTCAATTTTAAAATCTACAAATCCAGGGGTTGCTCTACATAGACCTCTTCCTAAATCTCACCATTCAGGAAATCACTAATATCCATCTGATATATCTTGAAGTTTGAATATACTGCAAATGCTAAAAACATCCCGATGGCTTCAAGTCTAGCAACTGGTGCGAAGGTTTCATCGTAGTCAATCCCTTATTCTTGAGAATATCCCTTAGCAACCAGTCTCTCCTTGTTCCTTATAACAATTCCATATTTATCTAGCTTGTTTCTGAAAACACACTTTGTACCAATCACATATTTATCTTTAGACCCGGGTACAAGCTTCCATACTTTCTGTCTATCGAATTGATTGATCTTCTCTTGTATAGAAATCACCCAATTTGGATCTCCCGAAGTTTCATCTACTTTCTTTGGTTCCATTTGAGATAGAAACCCAGAATAAAGAAATTCATTCGATGTAGCTCTTTTAGTCTGAACAGTTTCCTCTGCATTGCCAATGATCAAATCATGGGTATGAGATTTATTCTAACTAATTTCTTTAGGCAAATTAACTCTTGATAATTCAGGATATTCTCCATTCTTATCATTATGACTTAGGGATCCTTGTTCTGCTTCTTATTTAGCTCCCTCTGAGTTGTTACCAGATTGATCTCCAGAATCTAAAACTTGAGGACTTGTCTCAGAAATAGTGTGACTTTGCTCTTCTGCATCTCCAATGTCACCACTATCACCTGGGCCATCAAAGTCTGAATCAGAATTATGATCATTATCAAGATCATTGCCATTATCATTACCATCTGGAACAACCCCAGGTTCATCTTCGTCATTAAAAAGATCTTCTACATCATGATTATCTGTATTATCTTCCTTCTGAATACTTGGGAGCTTAGTGTCATAAAAATTTACATTAAGGCTCTCCACAACCTTTTGATCATTAATCACATACACCATATAAGCTTTTGCCTCTAGAAAATAGTCTAAAAAGATACCTTCTTTAGCCTTAACATCAAACTTGCCAAGATGCTCATCGTCCTGAAACACGAAGCACTTTCCTCCAAACACGTGAAATTATTTCACTGATGGTTTCTTGTTTGCCATGAACTCATAAGGGCTCTTCTCGTACATCTTGTTTATCAAGGTTTTGTTTAGATATAGCATGCAGTGTTAACTGCTTCAGCCCAGAAGTAGGTCAAAAGATTGGCTTCATTAAGCATAGTCCTTGCAGCTTAAAATAATGTTTGATTCTTCCTCTCAACCACTCCATTCTGTTGTGGTGTCCTTGATGCTGAAAACTTTCTTGAGATTCCCCTCTCAGTACAAAAATCATTCAACTTTACATTTCTGAATTATGTTCCATTATCTGATCTGATGGTACGAACATGCACTTTAACTTCTAACTCAATATTTTTGATGTAATCAATAATTATATCAGTTGCTTCATCCTTTGAATGTACAAATAACACCCACGTGTATCTGGAAGAGTAATTACAATCACTATGCCATATTTTGTTTTTGACATAGACATGATATTGACCGGGCCAAAAAATTCCATGTGAAGGAGTTGTAGTAATTCAGTGATGTCAGTCATTGTCTTCCTTTTCTGTGATGCTTTCTTTGATTTTCCTTTCTCACATGCTTCACAAAGTCCAAATATAATGTTATCAACATAGACTTGCACAAGTATGATATCATTTTTATGCATTTTATGAAACAGAGTCTTATCTACGACACATTTAGTGAAACCATTTTCAAGAATAAATTTCAAGAGAGTGTCATACCATGTTTTCGACACTTGCTTAAGACCATAAGGAGCCTTGAAGAGAAGATAGACAAAATCTTCAAACTCGAAATCTACAAAGTCAGGGGTTGCTCCAGGTAGACCTCTTCCTAAATCTCACCATTCAGGAAAGCACTTTTCACATCCATATGATATATATTTTAGTTTGAATATACTGTAAATGTTAAGAAAATCCCGATGGCTTCAAGTCTAGCAAATGGTGCGAAGGTTTCGTCGTAGTCAATCCCTTATTCTTGCGAATATCCCTTAGCAACCAGTATCGCGTTGTTTCTTGTAACAATTTCATCTTCATCGAGCTTGTTTCTGAACACCCACTTTGTACCAATCAAAGATTTATCTTTAGGCCTGGGTACAAGCTTCCATACTTTCTGTGTTTTGAATTGATTGAGCTCCTCTTGCATAGAAATCACCCAATTTGGATCTCCCAGAGCTCCATCTACTTTCTTTAGTTCTATTTGAGATAAAATTCCAGAATAAAGAAATTCACTCGATGTAACTCTTCTAGTCTAAACAATTGCCTCTACATTGCCAATGATCAAATCAGGAGTATGAGATTTATTCTAACTAATTTCTTTAGGCAAATTAGCTCTTGATGATTCAACATGTTCTTCATTCTTATCATTCTGAATAGGGGATCTTGGTTCTGCTTCTTGTTCTGCTCTATCTCTGAGTTATTGCCAGCTTGATCTCCAGAATCTGACACTTGAGGACTTGTCTCAGAAATAACGTGACTTTGCTCTTCTACATAACCAATATCACCATTGTCATCTGGACCATCAAAGTCTAAATCAGAATTATGATCATTATCAGGATCATTGCCATTGTCATTACCACATAGAACAACCCCAGGTTTGTCTTCATCATTTGAAAAGTCTTCTACATCAAGATTATCTAAATTATCTTTTTTTTGAATAGTCGGGAGCTTAGCATCATAAAAATTTACATTAAGGCTCTTCACAACCTTTTGATCATTAATCACATACACCCTATAAGCTTTTCACTCTATAGAATATCCCAAAAAGATACATTTTTCAGCCTTAGAATCAAACTTGCCAAGATGTTCATCATCCTTAAACACGAAGCAGTTTCCTCCAAACACGTGAAATTATTTCACTGATGGTTTCTTGTTTGACATTAACTCATAAGGGATATTCTCGTACATCTTGTTAATCAGGGTTCTGTTTTGAGTATAACATGCAACGTTAACTGTATCATCCCAGAAGTACGTCGGAAGATTTGCTTCATTAAGCATAATCCTTGCAGTTTCAACCAATGTTCGATTTTTCCTCTCAACCACTTCATTCTATTGTGGTGTTCTTGATGCTTAAAACTGTCTTGAGATGCTCTTCTCAGTACAAAAATCATTCAACTTTGCATTTATGAATTATGTTCCATTATCTGATCTGATGGTACGAACAGACACTCTAGCTTTTAACTCAAATTTGTTGATATGATCAATAATCATATCAGTTGTTTCATCCTTTGAATGAACAAATAACATCCACGTGTATCTCGAATAATAATTAACAATCACTAAGCCATATTTTTTTCTTGAACATAAACATGACATATAAAAACACTAAGCCATATTTTTTTCTTGACATAAACATGACATAGAAAAACACTAAGGTCGAACACTAAGGTCGTTAATTTGATAGAAGAGAAACAAGACCGTGTACTATTTTTTTAATGATATAAAATAATTGTGAAGATTTATGTAGTTATTTGTGCGCTTCTAATTCAAGTTGCGTTTAATGTTTTCGAGATTAAAAGGTTTTTTTCCAACAAACTTATACATGATATTTTGATTTTCTGATATCCAAACTTTAAGGTTTGATAACCAAATATAGTGATACTTTGAGGTCAAAAATCCTTCTAAGCCAAAATTTTATAATGCTTGAAGTTTGGTGTAACAATCAAATATAACGATTGGTGATAGTTCCATGTACTTGAATTTCAGTGAAGTACTGTATTTTTATTTTATTTTTCTCATAAGCTAGTCATTTAAGGGCTAACTTCAATATGTTATTTTTACATGAGTGAATAAAAGTGACCACCATCTTAATAATTTGACATATAATGAGATATCTTGTGTATACATATAACACATTTATGTTTAACTATTTACTGCTACTTTGTTGATTCGTTGTTCACGTACTATTTAAGAGGAAGCAACTTTATAGCATTTGGAGACTTAGATATGAAGTGATCTATGCCCGCTTCTATAAAACTTTCATCTATGGTCATCACATCAGTCATCACTAACGGTCACTGCAAGTATAATCCACTCCCATTTCTCTCAAGGTTTTGGTCGCCTAAAAGAAAAATATCAAAAATAAATATAAGGATATTCAATTATAATGAAATCTGCAAATATTTTCAAAAATGAGATTATACATTGAAATAAACAACTAACCTCAACACCATCCATTATTCGCATTTGAAAATCCATAGTTATTAGGTCAAATTGCGCTCCTGGTTGAAATAATTGAAACATTTTTTTGTTTTCAACTGTGAATTTTTTAAACCCAAATAGTGTTAGAATAGCTATATAATAACTCCTAATAAATGAACTTATCTTCAATACGGGATTTGTTTTTTCTTTGTAGTCATATTTTCGATAACAACCTTATATCTAAAATAATAGTTAAGGATGGTATCACCAGTTACCATATATCACAGATAAAAAAAACTATACATGAAGGGATTAGCGAAAATAATATTTTCTTAGCATAAAAATTATATGGTTGATTAATAATTTTGTTAATTTACTTCACAATATATTTGTGTAATATATAAATTTTAACATTTTTCCTTCCTATATTCCTATTATTTGTAAGCAATAATTTAGGAAAGCATAAAATTACCCACAATTTCTTGGAGGGACCTCCTCCTCTCCTTCCTTCACTCCTTGATCCAATTTTTTTTCCGGAGCATTTTCTTCATTGTTTTCTGTAATAATTTATTTATACATATATTAACATAACATAAATCAAGAGTAATTTAATTTCTAAATATGTTTGGGAGCATACTAAATTAAAATTGTAATATACCTTTAAATGTTTTAGTGCCTCAATGATGACGAGAGGGGACCATGTCACTGCCAAACACACTTTAGTTAGATCTGAGGGAGATACGGGGGGTGAGAGGTATAAGCAGACAAATTCTTATATAGATAAAGATGCTAGAAAAATTGAAAATATAAAATAGAAATATATGGATTACTATCTTCCCACAACACTTCACTTTCAAAAGAAAACTATATCATATATAAAAAGAAGCTTGTCGTCTATTTAGAAGAGGTGCGGCTATGGTAGAAGGATAGAATCATATATATAACCTAAAAATATAGTGTTTGGGCCTTATAAAAATCCACTTGAGCTAATAGGCCCTCTAGGCCAGGTAATCGGGCCTTGTAAGTAAAATGGGCCAAAATTATGTAACCAGTAAATATTACAAGTAAAGTGACTTAAAATTGTATAGGTTTATGAAATATGATGAATTACACTTTTTGGATAAATAAAATCTAATGAACTAATCAATTTTAAACAGTTAAAATAAATACCTATTTAAATGACTAATACAATTATAATTTATAAAATAACACAATTTATTTTATTATTGTTATTGTCTTTTTTATAATGTTAAATTATAAATATACAATTATTTAAATTATTATTTTTTAATAATTTCTGTAAATTAATATTTTGAAATACTTTATTCAAACTGGATAATATTGACATACTTTTTTATTAAGTAACTTTTTTACTGAGTAACATATTTGTATTACTATTATGATACATACATGATAGATCATGTTTATAATTTTGTAAACTATTAATTTGAGTATGGAGTTATATACAGCACCTTTGAGTTCATGACATTTATGATAGATTTTGGGTTTGTGCATAACTTTAGTTTCATTTGGTAATCATTTTTTATGGTCATCAAATGATCCCTTACCCTCTCATACTTAGGTTAATGATTTATCAATACAAATTTTTAAATATATTTTAAAAAGATATTTTTTCCCATATCCAAAAATTATAAAATATTATCAATTCATAAATTTTGGTATTATAATAGATAGTAGGTATATATATCACTTTATTTTATTTTCCGATTTTTAATTATTTAAATTGAATAACTAGATTTACAGAATTCTAAATCTCTAGGAAAGTGGGAGACACAATTTACTTTAATACTAAATAGCTTTATATTTGTAAGTTCTAAAAAATGTAAACAGCTAAAGTGATTGTTATTATTTAAAATTTGAATTTTTATTATTATTTAAATTATTTACCTTTTCATATTTGTTATTATTTTCGAAAGATTAATAAGTGATTTCATAGTTTTAGTAAATATTAATTTTCTAATATTTTGTATATTTTTAGTTATATTTACTTTTTTTCGTTTATTTGATTAACAATTTAACTTTTTATTTTTCTCTTTATAATAAAAATTTGAAGTATAATTATTTTGAATTATTATATAGATACATGATTACATTCAAGGGGAACACTAATGTAAGACTAATAATAATTTTAAAAATTCACCACATGTATTATATTGTACAAAAGTGACAAATATATATTTATTTAAAATAACGCAAATTTTTCCCTTTAGATTATAATTATAATGTAACACGTGTGAAATTTAAGTAAGTAAATTAGTACACCATTTTATTTTGGAATTCTAATAGTCAACAACAATTATTAATAAAAAATAATAATATTAATAATAAAACTCCTAACTATTGAAAATATAGAGAACCTCGAGTGCGAAATTCTACGATTTCATTTGACTTATAATTGAGAGCCGTGAAAGTTACTATTTTACAAATAATAATGTGATAATTTTTTCTATTTTGATTTAATTTATTTACTACTATGTATTTTGATAAAATTATAGAGAGTATGTGGCTAATTTATTTAAATAGTTGTGATCCCTAATCCGAGAAATATATTTTTTATTATTATTTTGTTGGTATTCAAATATTAATATTTTATACTATAAAATTTCTTATTGGATTGATTTAATCGCATTTTTCATTATTATTAGTTCATTATTTTAAATGAATCGAATAATTAATATTTAAATTATTAAATTTTAGATTTAAAAAGGTATATTCAAGAGATTTATTAAAATTAAAATTTGCTTACTATATTAATAGCAAAGTCAATAGTTAATTTTGTATTACTATTATTAATACGGTTTTAAAAGAGATGATGATTATAGGTTAGAATATTTTTTTAATTTGAAAAAATTAGGTAAATGAGTAAGATTATATTTTTATGGAAATGTGGAGAGGATAGAAAAACTGAGTTAACTCTAAAAATATTAAATTCTCGTATAAATATAATTGGAACCCCATTTTTTTTTCATTTCCAAATCCTATCACACCATCTAATTGTAAATTGATTATATATTTGAAACCAAAAGGTTACAAGGATATTCAAAACCTGGAAAAGAAATCAAGTTGGTTTGGAGGTTTGATAAGAAAAATTTTAAGGGTGAAATTATTTTATTGATATTAATTGGGTTGAGATACTTGAATTTGAAGAAATAAGATTCACTTGATTTTAATCCTACCTTGCTTAAGGTAATTAAATTCTTTTCTTATTCTTCAATTTTGATTAATGAAGTACACGATTTATATAACAATATTTCCTTTGTGTAATTAAGGAAACTTAATTTGGTATTAATGAGGGGTGATGAATGAATTACGTTATAATTTCTCTTGGTGCTATCTTTGGAAATATATGTAACTAATGAATTTGTTTTATTTCTTGAGTATATTAAAATAATTTCAGTTTGGTAAATAGTGGTGGTTAGGTTACTAGGACCCAATTGATTAAAATTGGGTTATATCCAAATTATTTGAATTTAGGGTTTTGAAGAATTGGAGTTTTCATTTGCTGTTTTGGCTAGTAAAAATCGATGATTGTTTGGTAATGTATGTATGGTGGGCAATTATTTTCGGAGGGGGTTGTATAGTTAGCGGCTGGAGGTGGCTCGAACCATCGCTGCAGCAGCGTCGTGGCGACGGCGGTGGGTGTTGTTGTAGAGGGGAAGAAACGGAGAGGAGGACGGAGGGTTGTGAGGTGTGATTGTTGTGCTTTTTTTCGTGTGTGTGTTAGTGTTGGTGTGTGGTTTTTGTCTTGGAAAAACAAAGCCACCACCGTCGGTGGTGGTGGCAACATTGGTGCAGATGATAAGGAGGAAGAAAAAAAGAGGGGGTCGAAGAGAGAGAGGGGGAGGAGAACTAGAGAGAGAACGAGAAATTCGAAGAGAGAGAAGACCGGGGTTTGGACAGAAAATGAGGTCGGGGATGAATATGAGAAATCCGACTTGGGGAATATATAGATCAGGAAATAGGGAGTATAAATTAAGAAGAAAAATTGAGTGTGGGCCTCGCCAGAAATTTGCCGACCGGTGACCGGACCGCAGCCGCCACCGGCGGCAGCTATGGTGAAGGTGGGGAGGTGAGGAAGAAGAGGGAGGGGCATAACAATCTTTTACTAATTAATTATTTGAATTGTCAAATTAAAGAAAGATAAATAATAGTAATAAATAAATAAAAGTAAAAATAGAAAATAAAGTGAAGGGGTGGAGATGGGTAGTAATTAGGTAATTTAGAATTTAATTTAAATGGTAGAGGTGAGAAAATAATGGATTATTAGTAAATTATCAAATTGACTTGAACAGATATTAATTACAAGTAATTAAACGATAAAATCAAGATTGTCTCTAGACTTTAATTGTGAAATTTTATTTTTTGTAAGTAAATAATATTTTGTAAAGTGAGAGATTCAAGTAATAATTATAGCCCAATAAATAAAATGAGACGGGATCGATCGTTAAATGACCAGAAGAAATTTACTCGAAATGAATGTTTCTTGTGATTAATAAAAATAGAAAATAATAGAATCGATATTGAAACATTAAAGTAATATTGTCTATGTGTGTGGTGAATTTACATATTTAAATCAGATATTATAATTTGTGAGTAATTAATATTTTGTAATTTGGGATATTTTCTTCACTTAAAAGAAGAATATTTTGATGGACATAATTTGAGAACGAGCGTAACATTAGATTATTTAAATGACTAATCTAGTTACTCCAAAAAGCCAAATAATTCCCTTGTTAGATAATAAATTTGATTTGAGTTTTATTAATAGCAAAAGGTGAGTTATTAAAATTACCATTTAAGAAAAATAAACGTGTAAGTGGTCGATAAATATTAAATTAATATCTAAGGTTCATAAGAATGCATATTCTTGAAAAGACGAGAGAGGCTCAAAAGATGTGCTCCGTGTGTGTGTGTCATCCTTAATGTGTTCAAGTATTGGTGCAGACTCTTTATAGGATGCACTAGGGAGAGTACTCTTTTTAATAGAGATACCATGTTGAGAGGATGCCCCTAGAATCTATTTTATGCCCTCTTTTATAACTAAATCCTTTTGGGAGGATACAGAGGTGGCTTAAATGGTCAACTCAGTTTGATTTGCCTTATTTGGTTTCTTGACCAAGGTTGACTCTGGTTTTATTTGATCGTCACCACTCTCATTTATCACAGTTAAAGGTGCCTATTTTCTCTTTTTTTTACTCACTTCACATTTTTGAGAGGGTGAAGTGGTTGGTTTCCTAGCTTCTAATGGTAAAGAAGAAAGGGTCTCAGTTTTGGAAGGCCCATGTTGGTGTTCCTATGTTTATTCTTCCATGGGTACAAGAGCCATTACTATACCAGATGAGATTGTAGAACTCATGTCAGGCATAGGGTAAGGGTAAGTATTGAATCTCTCCAACATAGGTGGAGTGATTTTGAGACTTATAGTTAACTTATTCTTTGTAGTAGGTGAACCAAATAAAATTTTGGACACTTACTTACAGTTGCCTATTTGTGTTTTATCTATACCATTGAGTAAATGAATGTCTTGAACTTTATGGTTCCTGCAGAATTAGCATCCCCACATTGATGTGTTGTTGTAGGTCATGGAGAATATCAGCTTCTGGACCACACTTGAAATGTTATCATACCCTGTCGTCCTACATGTGAAAGCTCTCACAATGGAGTCAAACAGGAATGACCATTCCTTCCTCATGTTCTTCTTGTTCAGGCTAGCTAAGTTGATCCTTTCACTATAGTTGATGAATTCCATGAATTCAGCTAGCTCGTCTTGCGTTAGGACTTCCATCAGCTTGTCAGTAGGAATCCCCAAAGCCATATTTACATCATTTTCAGAAAACTCCACCTGTTGGCCTTGAATGGAGCAATTAACCATCATGGACATAGCTTGGTTCTCATGCACCACTGTTCTTATCACAACTGTATTACAAAAATCCCTAAGAACATCCAAGTATAGTACTGGATTTGCAGTTAGAGCACCTGCAAATTAAGTTTTAGAATGAAACTTCACAAAGCTCTTGAAACTGTTAGGAGCTTGATTTGCATCTGTGAAGGCAAGATAGTTGATGCCCTCCTTTAGAATGAAAGGTATAACTGTGTGATGGCATTGTAAGTGTTTGAATTTGAGTGGGTAAGAGAAATTAGAAAGAAAGAGTTCAAAATGAGATAAAATGGTTTGGATTTGAAAAAATTAGGTCACTTAGAGATCTTGATGGCGTAAAGAGGTGTATGTCGAGATTTCTGGGTATTTATAGTAAAAGGTAAATGACTTATCGAGAACTCAAAATAAATGTTTGGAATTTGCTTATCGAGAAGTCATATTGAGAGAATAGATACATATTGATATGTCATTTTCCTGACTCTTACCGAGAAATAGAAAATGACTTATCGAGATGTCAAATAAATACCTTGTTTGTCCTGAATAGACTGAATTGTTCCCAATTTTTATTTGAATAAATAAAAATAAAATCAGGAGGATTTTATCAAAAGTATTTTACCAAAATAATTTATTAAATTAAATTATCTCATTTCTAAGTTGTTGATAAGTCTAAAATTTATACATGTAGAGAACTCTGTGAATTATCACTTATCGAGATCTCTAAAATGACTTATCGAGAAGTCAGAAAAATGACTTATCAAGAACTCACTCGATAAGTTTTAAAATGACTTTTCGAGAAGTCAATTAGAGTTATCGAGAACTTAGTTCTCTATATACTTTTATTCTTTTTGATTATGTCCCGTGCTAATTTCACATATTAAAAGTGTAAATTAACATTTAGACAGTTTTCTCAGAATTGAAGAATTTTAAGCTAAATTTTGAATTTTGAAAAATAAATATACAGAGATTTCTGAAATATTTATAACTCATATTCCAGTTAATTTCCAATTAATTAATTTTGATTTATTAGAAATTAATCTGCTGCAAAAATTAACTGAGTTCTTGCCTTTAATATGAAGAATTTAGCATTCCAATTTCTCCTACAAGTCAAGTGAAAGTTGCTTCATCCAAAGGTTTAGTAAAATGTCAGCTAACTGTTTTTCTATTGAAATAAAAATGAGCTCAATGGTATCATTCATTTGCATCATGTTCTCTAATAAAATGGTACCTTACATCAATTGTTTTGTTCTAGAATGATTAACTGGATTAGCCACAATAGATATAACACTAGTACTGTCACACATAATAGGAATTTTGTGTAATACTAGGTCATGATCCATTAGCTGATTTCTAATCCAAAGCACTTGAACACAACAACTTCTAGCAGCTATATATTCAGCCTCAGCTGTGAAAGTTGACACAGATTGTTATTTCTTGCGATACCAGGATACAAGTCTTTGTCCGAGAAATTGACAGCTTCCAGTAGTGCTCTTTCTGTCAACCCTACATCTAGCAAAATCTGCATCTGTGTATCCAACAGCTTCAAATCATGTTTTCTTAGGATACCATAATCCCAAGTTTGGAGTCCCATTTAAGTATCTGAAAATTCTCTTCACAACCATCAAATGTGATTCATTTGGATTGGCTTGAAATCTTGCACACAAACATGTTTCAAACATAATGTCTGGTCTACTAGCAATCAAATATAACAAAGATCCAATCATTCCTCTGTAACCTAAAATGTCTACAGTTTTTCATTTCTTATCTTCATCCAACTTAGTAGTTGTTGTTAGAAATATGTTATGAACTTGATGATAAGTTAAATAAAACACCTTAGTAGATTTAACTTAGTATTTTTGTAGCTCTCGACGGATGTTTTATTGTAATCCCAACGGATGATCTTTATAGTCCCGACGGATGACAACTGAACATCCATCGAGAGTGTAGCTTATGTAACAATAAGTATTGCATCACATTTCAGCAAACAATAATGTTTTAATCTAGTAGATTTTGTAGGATTCTCTAAGTCATGTTGACTACTAGATTGATATACAGAATAGGTTGGCTTATTGTAAATATAAGATTTCTTGTAATTCTGTATAAGTGAAATGGAGTCAAGTGACAGATGGGCTTCCAACGGATGATCTACAAAGACTACCGACGGATAATCAACAAGGCTCCCGACGGATGACCAACGCAGTCCCAACGGATAATCATAATTCAAAAAGAGCAGTTGACAGTGACAACACAGTCACATGCATCGAGTGTTTGTAAATGGAATGTGGAAGCCTAATTACAGGTTTTAGAGAACAAAGAAGCATTACCATTTTCATGTAATTATGAAGATATTCAAAGATGCTGGAATAGAGTAGTGAAATAGCATGGAGTTAGACTAGATATAGTTTGTCTTATTATCTTGTCTTACTGTCATGTAACTTGCTAATAAATAAACCAAGTGTAGCAAGCAGAAAATAACTAACTGAGTAAGCATAATTTTCAGAGAGATAGAAAAAGCTGTATCTGTTAAGAATTTCTCTATAGTTTGTTTGTTCACTTGTAAAGCAGCTGTGTGCTATTCAAGCATCACCGAGTTCTCATACTAATATATATCTCTGGTGGATAAGTTCAAATCCACCAGAAAGTTTTAAAGCTTTGTGTTTTATTACTTTGTGTTTTGATTTCAATTCAAGTTTCATTCCGCACTTCTTGCAAAATCAAACACTGTTATATATATTAAGTAGAAACAGTCTTAAAATTTAAAAAAGAGCCATAATTACATTCAACCCCCCCTTCTGTAATTCTTGTTGCATTGTTTGGGAATAACAATTGGTATCAGAGCAAGCTCTTGAAGTACAAAGAGTTTAAAGATCACAACAATCAACAAGATGAATAAGAAGGATATTGGAGTGAAAATTCTATTTCTGGACAAAAATAACTATCACCACTGGAAGGTGAAGATGCACCTACATCTTCTCTCTCAAGATGAAGCTTATTTGGACTGTATTGAAAGAGGTCATCATGTCCCTATGAAAGTTGCTACAGGGAATGAACCATCAGTTCCAAAGCCTAGACATGAGTGGTTTGATTCAGACATTAAGCAAGTCAGGAAAGATAAAAAGGCCATGAATATACTGTTTAATGGTGTTGATGGTGATATATTTGACAACATCATAAACTGTAAAACAGCTAAAGAGGTTTGGGACACAATTCAAATTATTTGTGATGGTACTGAGCAAGTCAGGGAGAACAAGATGCAACTTTTGATTCAACAATATGAGCATTTTCACTGTGAAGAAAGTGAATCACTCACTGATATTTTTAGTAGATTTCAAAAACTACTGAATGCTCTCAAGTTACATGGAAGGTTCTATCAAACAAAAGACTCAAACCTCAAGTTCCTTAGATCTCTGCCCAAGGAATGGAAGCCAATGACAGTCTCATTAAGAAATTCTCAAGATTACAAGGAGTTCACATTGGAGAGATTGTATAGTATCCGGAAAACCTATGAGCTCGAAATAGAGCAAGATGAAAGGATGGAGAAAGGAAGAAAGAAAGGAGGATCCATTGCACTTATTGCTGAGCAAGAGAAGGAAAAGGAGATGAATGTTGAAGCTGTGGAATCTACATCAAACTCAAGGGTTTGTGAGAGCAAGGGTAAAGGGCTGGTAGCAGAAAATGAAGAACAGTTGAGTTAAGATGACATGGATGATATAGATGAGTATCTAGCATTCTTATCCAGGAGATTTTCCAAGCTCAAATTCAAGAAGAATTTTGGAGCAGCTATGCCAAACGGAAACATGGTTGATAAGTCTAAATTCAAGTGTTTTAGATGTGGCTTAGCAGGTCATTTTGTCAGTGAATGTAGAAAGCCCGATTCTGATAAAAAGAAGTTTGAGCCCGTTGATTATAAGCAAAAATATTTTGAGATGCTCAAACAAAAGGAAAGGGCTTTCATCACACAGGAGAATGACTGGGCTGCAGATGGATTGGATGAAGATAAAGAAACAAGCTATGTCAACCTAGCGCTAATGGCCGAATCAGATGAAACAGAGACCAGTTCATCAAAAAATCAGGTAATCACAACTAACCTAGCACATTTATCTAAAGATGAGTATAATGATGCAATAAATGACATGTCTACTGAACTATATCACCTGCGTGTTACACTTAAGTCTCTCACTAAAGAAAATAATAAGATTAAAGAGAACAATGTGTTTTTAAGTGAAAGAAACAATGTGCTAGAGACTCAATTCATTGAGTTTGAAAAATTGAAATTAGAATGCAAGGTTGCTAAGGATGAACTAACAAAATTTTTAAAGAAAGAGGAGATTTTAAGAAAGCAACTCGAACGAGAACAGGAAGTGATTAAGGTATGGAAATCATCTAGAGATGTCCATGCTCAAATCACTAAAGTTCAAGGTATAGAGCTTTCTGTGATGCAGCCTGGAAAAAGAATAAAGAGAAGCTTGATTCCAACTTGGTTGAAGGACTTTCAACAGATGTGGACTCGACGGATGATGAAAATTATTCGTCGAATAATCAAAAGGATTATCTGTCGAAAGACAATGAGCCACATTCGTCGAATGGTAGTAAGCCAGTTAGCAAAGCTAAGCTAGCTAAGTTGAATGATAAATATGGATCAGTTTCTAAAAACTTTGTTCCAGGAGAATCAAGTCAAGTGAGGAAAGAAAAGAGAATTAATGTTGGGCATCTGTCTATCAAGCAATTGAATGACAGATTAGAAAAGATTGAGGTTAAAACAGAATCAAAAAGGAAAAATAATAGAAATGGGAAGGTAGGGATTAACAAACATAACAACTACACACCTGATAAATATGCTCCAAAAAAATCTGTGTTAAGTGTGGTAGTGTTAATCATTTGTCTGTTAACTGCAAACTTGCTTTGCCTACTCCCATGCCTGCACCTTCTTCTTTTCCCAACATGACCGCCATGTCTGCAATGCCTATGAATGTTTTTCCTGCACAAAATATGAAGGCACAATTTGCTAATATGCCATTTGCACCTAATCCTTATTATGCTACATTTAGTATGCCTCAAATGCCATTTAGCATGCTATACTTGAATAACATGTTTGCAAATAGCATGTCTTTTCATGTAAACTAAAATATTCATGATAATTCTGCTTCAATGAACAGTTTCAAAGGTCCAACTCAAATGAGAAAGGATGAATCTGAAATACCTAAGTCAAATGAGGTCAAACCTAAGAAACCAAAGAAAAAGACTAATAAGGCAGGACCCAAGGAAACTTGGGTACCCAAATCAACTTGATTTGACTCTGATGTGTGCAGGGAAATAGAAAGAATCTTTGTTATCTAGATAGTGGTTGCTCAAGGCACATGACTGGAGATTCTACCCTGCTCACTGAGTTCAAGAAAAGAGCTGGCCCAAGTATCACCTTTGGAGATGACAGCAAGGGTTATATTATAGGATATGGCTTGATTTCAAAGGATAATGTCATCATTGAAGAGGTTGCCCTAGTGGATGGACTCGAGCATAATCTATTGAGTATCAACCAGCTTTGTGATAAGGGCAACTCAGTCACTTTCAATTCTGAAGCATGTCTTGTGACCAACAAGAAGAGCAACAAAGTGGTTCTTACTGGAGTGAGAAAAGGAAATGTGTACCTAGATGATTTCAACTCATCAAATACAGAATCAGTAACTTGTCTTCCCAGTAAAGCAAGTCAAGATGAAAGTTGGCTATGGCACAAGAAGTTGTCTCATCTAAACTTCAAGACCATGAATGAGCTAGTCAAGAAATATTTGGTTAGTAGTATTCCTCAAGTGGAGTTTTCAAAGGATGGATTGTGTGATGCCTGCCAAAAGGGAAAGCAGATTAAAGCATCATTCAAGAAAAAGCTTGATTCAACAATTGAAGAACCTTTGCAACTGTTACACATGGATTTGTTTGGACCAATCAATGTGTTGTCCATCTCTAAGAAAAGATATTGCCTAGTAATTATAGATGATTTCTCAAAGTTCTCTTGGACATATTTTCTAAAATCCAAAGATGAAGCTAGTGAAATCATCATCAATCACATAAGGCAAGTCAACAATCATCCTGACCTCAAAGTAACAAGAATCGGGAGTGATAATGGAACTGAGTTCAAAAATTCAGTGATGAGATCATTTTATGAAGAGAATGGGATTATGCATGAGTTTCTGCAGCTAGAACTCCACAACAAAATGGAGTGGTGGAAAGGAAAAATAGATCTCTTATTGAAGCTGCAAGAACAATGCTAGAAGAATCGAAGTTACCAACATATTTTTGGGCTGAAGTTGTGAATACTACATACTACACTCAGAATATTTCTTTGGTTAATCAAGCAAAATGCATGACACCCTGCCAATTGTTCAAGAATAGGAAGCTGTAACACCCCCAAATCCGGGGTCGGGGATCCGGGTTGTCACGAGTCCCATTTCCCTTAATAACACCCAATCTTAATAAACAATCAACTACTCTGTACTGTGACCCCATAATAAACACACACACCACAAGTTATAATCTCAGAGATGAATATCCAAAAATAACACGAGTCATTTTATTCCAAAATTATATGCCATTACACCTTAAAAGGGTTTCTGAATAAATTTACATTTCTTTGCCATTATTACAATTGATAGAGATACATAAGTTTGGTACATCAAAAGTTGAAAGCCTAGCCTATTGGTAGTTCCTACCTCAGCTACAGCGACATTAACGCCTATAGGAAACTGCGGAACGTTTCCTATCCGCACGTGAATTGGGAGCTTGGTCCTGTTCATCTTGTCTATCCGATGTTTTGTGATGAAAGAAGAAAGCAAGGGTGAGCAACAAGCCCACCGAAATAATATGTATAATAATTAACAATATATGAGCATTCTCATAGTACTCATGAAAGTCTTGGTCAAGAAGAAATGAACCAAGCTGATATCTTAACGCGAGCAAGTCGCAAAATATTCAGTATATATATATATACATATATACTTTTCACAATCTTTGAAATCCTCTGACATGTATAATATACACAGAGTTCCAGTTTATAACTGTATAAAATATCGTTGCAAGGTGATCTCCTACATCTAACCTTGTCTCAACATTTTTCCGAAAATCTTTGACATGCACAAGATAATCATTTACTAGATATAAGTTTAAAAGATGAAGTTACAAGATACTCCAATATACTTATATCTGAATACTGCTTGAACTACCACCGTTCAAGTTATAATCAGTTTCAAAAGTTCATCACCCAGATGAGACTACAAGATAAGACTTGAATAGATTCAATCCTTGAAATATCATTATAAATAATGAAGTTACGAGATACTTCATTAAGTCCCGATATATATATACACCTATATATATATACATTTCATACACTCCTTGAAAACCTCTGTTATGAAAATTATAAACAGAGTTGCAATATCCAATGAATTTTGGAAAGGAGAAAACCTTGGCATAAACCTGATATCTTGCTGATCAGGCAAAAATACCAATAAGTAACCTTTTCTACTAGTAGACGGACGAATTCCCCACTGGTCATCACCCTGGTCGCAATAGGACCTTATGCTGGACTGCCACTCAGCCACTTACGCATTTGATGGACTCCCACTGAGCCACTTACACTTTCATGGACGCCCACTGAGCCCATGTTGCTTATGCCGACTCAAATAGATGGACTTACTTCCCGAACGTTGGGTAAGTAATCAATTCATTTACCAAAACTGCAACCTTGTTGCGAATATAAAATACACCACAGAGCCGGATCCCTCTGGTTTTGAGTGAGTATCTAAATCCCCTTTAAAAGGAAGATCTTAAATATATAAAAAATGAGTTTTGGGATCCTCTCTAACTTTTAAAAATCATTTTAAAGACTCGAAAACACTTTAAAGAGTGTTTGGAGTAATGCTGATTTAATAAAGTAAATCAGTCCCAATATATTAGAAAATATCTGAATATTATTATTTAAATAATATTCCCATAAAGAATAATCTTTATACAAATAATTGAAGTAGAAGTTGTAAAACTTATACTTGAAATGAGTATTAAATAACCAAAGATATACTTATACGAAAGTACTATCTTTATTTGAATAATCAAAAATAAGTTTGATTATCGACACCTTATTCTTTAATAAAATAAAGAATATATTTCAGTAAATAATCGGAGTCGTAGGTCCTCAAATGGATATTCAAATAATATTTATTAAATAATATAAACTGAGTCATAAGTCCCCGAATGAATATTCAAATGATATTCAGTTAATAAAATAAACTGAGTCATAAGCCCTCGAATGAATATTCGAAATAATATTCATTAAATAAAATAAAAGGAGTCATAAGCCCTCGAATGAATATTCGAATAATATTCAATAAAAAAATGAGTCATAAGCCCCTGAATGAATATTTGAAATAATATTCATTAAATAAAATAAAAGGAGTCATAAGCCCCCGAATGAATATTCGAAATAATATTCATTAAATAATATAAAGTTATCGAATAAACCTTATTCGATTAATAGTTTTGAAAACTACATCAATATATATATATATATATAAATATATATATAATATACTCGGGAACATCTACTCCCGGTTTTAGAGAAGGGTTCACCTTTGGGTCCCCTACACACAGGGTATACGCAACTACTGCTTATCTCTAGCATAGATATTATGCAACTAATAAGCATTTGAACCAACAGATATATAAATCAAGAATACGAAACAGGCATGCATATATATCATATCAACATGCTCCAATATATCGCAAGAATTTGCTAATAATAATCATGCACTTATCACAAGATAATGCATATACATATATACATCACAACAACAGTATAACGGGTAGAAAACTTGCCTGAGTGCTCCCGGATAGACTTAAGCTTAGAGTGGGTCCGATAACCTATGAACAACAACATAAGTCGGAATCAAACCCCGGTCGCTTAAGAAACTAGACTTTTACCATTTAGAGTCCTAACGTCCGCTTTCGCGCTTAACGATTCACTTAAGTCGCTCGAGTACCCTCGGCTCCACCATTTTTAATAAATTAGCCATTAAGAGTTTTAAGGCGATTCTTTCGCGAGCACCTTACAACTGCCTAATCCACTTTACATAAATGTTTCATACCCCAAATAGTCATTTAAAGTCCTTAACCAAGGTTTCAAAGTAAGGCGAGGGGTAATGGTTCGGTCGCGAAACGCCGTTACATAAAACGGTCGTTTCTCCTAAACCGTACATCGGATTCAAACGAACCACATATCAAAACGAATCTTGTAACATGAAATATCTAATCATGGCAATGGTCAAAAACTAGCAGGGAGTTCTCGGGTCCAGATGTTAAGAGCAAAAACAGTCTAAAGTAAATTGGACATTACGACGGCTATGTTTACGCGATTTCCCAAATTTTTACCATTCCAAATCATATCAATCCAACTACCAATCAACAACAACTCAAGATACACATCAATGCTACTGGTTTCAGTCATAATAAGCTCAAGGATCTCAATCCAATCATATATTATAACATCTCCAAATTCAACTAAACTACTTAACAATTAAGCTCGAATCATGCTTATCATTCAAATTACTACTCATCCATCCAAACCATCTCCAAACTTCAACATTCAAACTTATTACTAAAGGGTAGACCCGGCGGAAAATGGTTTCGGTTTGGTTTTGGATCTAATATTTGGATTTGGTTTGGTTTGTAATCCAAAACCATATTATATCCACTTCTGATAAAATATAGTTGAGGATTTGGTTTGGATCATTATAGTTATGGTTCAAAATATGGATACAATTTAAATAAACAATTATTATAAAAAACACAAAATTCAATAAAATTATAATAATCTAGTATTCAAAATTCACTATTTCTTATATATTTTTTTAGATATTTGTTACATGTGTCTTAAATTTGAAATACGAAAATTTAGCCCTTAGCTTGCTGTCTAAACAAATTTTGTAGGGTTAAAAATGTAAATTTCTATACACTATAGAATTGGCTCCGGTCTCCACTCTCTATCCACTGTCTTTCATTCATCCCCATATGATATAATATATATCTTGTATGTATATGTGCACAAAGAGAGTAGTAACATAGAACGCAGCCATACCTAGGCATAATTGTAATTACTAATACTTAATTGAGGCACAAAGATTAGAAAACTCCCAGCAATGATGATCAAAGATGCAACAGTCGACCGCCACAAGCTTTGGCCAAAAGAATAAAGATAAAACATAGTTAAAATATGGTTGCTAATATGGATGTCACGAATTTAGATCCATATTTGAAGTTAAATATGTGATTGTAAACTAACCAAATCCTTTTAACAATATGTGATATTTTTTTGAACCAAAATCCATAATCTGGACTGGATTGGTTTGGTTATCCGGTTTTAAGACCACATTGACAGGTCTACTAAAGGGTGTGAAGATTTATACCTTTCTTGGAGGGTGGAAAGTTACTAGGAAGCCTTATGGAGCCTCCTACAAGCTTGATCTTTCCAAAGAAATCAAGAACACAAAGTTAGGCTTTAAAGTTTCTAAAAGTCCGATTGAAAGAATTGTAAAAATGAGGGTCTTACCATACTTATTTGGACGATATTTGTGAACAAGAGTTGTAGGCCATCTCAATACCTTTCCAACGAGCTATAGAACACAACATTTGAGTGAGCATTTAAGGAGATATGGCAGTTTGAAGTTGCTGTGTTTATTTTGGCCGAGAGCTTGATGAAGAAAAGGGAAGAGCTTTTGTGTTTTTTGTGATTTGTTTTGATTTGCCTTGGTTGGTTGACTTTTGTTTTGTTTTAATCATCTTTAACCATGAAAAAAAATTGTGTGGTTATAAATCAACCACATTCTTTCCCTTATGTCATGCTTTGGTCATCATGTGATGTCACCCTCCACACTTGTCCTCTTCTTGTTGGTTTGATGACATCATCATCCCTAACCTCCTTGATTAACTCTTAATTGCTTGCCTAATGACCGCTGATCTGTTATACGGTTCGCTTAACTTTCGTTTTCGTTTATCGTTTGAGGGATCATACCCGGGATCTTATTACTTAGGTTTCTTTAACCTTTCCCAATACATTATATTTCTTTCATGATCCTCTCTTTTAATCCTTGAATTTAAATCCTTTTTATTCTGTTACCTTATACTCAATTCTTTCTGTATCTGGTAGATTTTCGGGAAAAATCAAAGTGTTCGAATTTGGATTCTGACGATCTTTACATACACTTATTTATCATATAGAGTACTAATAATATCCCAGAAGATCAATAAAAGAGCCCCTACATAGTGTGACATGAAAAGTTTTCTTATTCAGCATAATCAGCAAAACACTATTCATAAGGGTTTCAAAAATTCCAAAAATTGGGGTTATTATAGAAGCCAACTCTAAATTTCAAATTGATCAACATGGAAAGTTTGATGTCAAAGCAGTTGAAGGAATTTTTATTGGATATGCTGTTGGAAAAGTCTATAGAGTCTACAATCTGGGAACCAATATTGTTATGGAATCTGTGCATATTGTGTTTGATGACAAAAAGATTGAAGGACCGAAAGATGGATATTTCCATGAGAGCCTCAAATTTGATAATGTGGAGATGATTTATAAAGATAGTGATGATGATAGTGATCAAAAACCAATATCCAAGGACAATGCAGAAAAATCTATTACTAATGAAGCACATAATTCAACATCCATCGAAAGACCTAGTGCATCATCCGTCGAGAGACAATCTGCATCATCCGTCGATAAGCAACGAACATAATCCGTCGATAGAGAAATATCAACATCCGTCGATCCTTCTACAAGAGTTGGAAGTCAAATAAGATCACAGTAAGAAAGAACCCCATCTTCAAGTCAAATATCCATAAACTCAGGGGAAGTTTCTGATCATCAAATACTACTAATCATCAAGACAATAATGAGGACTCTTCATCAAGAGCTAATCTACCACAACAGAGAAAATGGAATAGAGATCACCCTTTTGAGCTCATTATTGGTGATTCACCTTCTAGAGTTCAAACAAGGAAAGCAACTCAAGAAGAATGTCTATATAACAGCTTTCTTTCTAAGGAAGAACTAAAGAAGGTAGAAGAAGTTCTGTTGGATCCTGATTGGGTTTTAGTTATGCAGGAAGAGCTAAACCAATTTGAAAGGAAAAAGGTATGGAAGTTGGTACCAAGCCTAAAGGAAAGAATCCAATTGACACCAAGTGGGTATTCAGAAACAAGATGGATGAAAATGACATAGTGATCAGGAAGAAAGCTAGATTGGTTGTTAAGGGCAACTGTCAACAAGAAGGAATAGATTTTGATGAAACTTTTGCTCCTGTTGCAAGACTTGAAGCCATCAGAATTTTCTTAGCCTATGCAGCCCGTGCCAATTTTAAAGTCTATTAAATGGATGTCAAAAGTGCCTTTCTGAATGGAGATTTGGAGGAGGAAGTCTATGTCAGTCAGCCTCTGTTAGGCACAAAACACGCGCTAATAATTCACGCAAGTATATGTGTTCACAAGTAATATAGAATGATTTCTAGTTCGTTCCCACAGAGACTCGGACTAATTATATTTAATTAACACTCACTCACCAATGTATGATTATTTCTCAATGTCAAGACAATAACTCTTTAGGTTGATTAACTAATTATTAACTACAATTAACTACGAGATAAAACACTTAATTAACACTTGAATTAACAATATCAAACACACATGAGATCATAACTTCATTATTACTTCCTTCAATACTTATTGTTATTACCCTTAGCATGTAATGTGTTGGATTTTAATCGCAGCGGAGGCATGGTAAAACACTTTTACACATATAAAATCCAAATGAAAGCATATAAATCGTGATAAAAACATAGGGATCGATTACTAACCTTTAATATGCGATCCAAAAGCAACGATCAGAGATCCTTAGCAGCTGCTCCTCAAACGTGAAGTACTCCACCGGTATCCACCAAGAAAACAACGTTAAGGAGGAGGAGGTGGAGAGAATTAGATTTTATAAAATTTTGGGGTTAGAATAAAAATAGGGTTTATAATAGTATATTTATAGGCAAAATTTTCAGCTGAAATTTTCCCATAAATATTATTATTATTATTATCCCATTTATTATTCTCATTAATAATTAATACACCTTTTAATTATTAATTCTTTTTCTAAACACTTTAGAAATAATTCTCTCTCTTGATTTAATTTCCAAAAAATTAAATCCTTAATTAATAATATTAAGAACTTTTCTTAATTAATTTATAATCAATTAAATCTCATTTAAAATCAATTATTAAATTTGCCAATTAATTATTTATTTCACAAATAAATAATTATTAGCCATTATTAATTAATTCCTCCACATTAAATCATTCTCTTTTTATGGTGTGACCCTGTAGGTTCAATATTAAGCCGGTAGTAGAAATAAATAATAATAAAACTATTTTATCATTATTTATATAAATTCTCTAATTTATTAAATATGATTAATTAATTAATCACATTTATTCTACATCGTGAGGGATACTTCTCAGCATATCGCGACTATCCGGATAATATGAATTCACTGCTTAGAATACCAAGAACCTATTCAGTGAATAGTTACCGTACAATAAACTCCTTCTACCCTACAATGTCCCGATTAAATACAAGGCATGGATCTCGTGTCAAGCCTATCTAATTTAATCACTTGCTTACCATTTACTATGCTTAGTTCTATGCAAATTAGAAACTCCTTTCTAATTTCATTCACTCTGGCCAGAGATTTCTGGACTAGCATAAGTGGATCAGCCTTGAACATTCGCTTCCTTCACTGGAAGGGGTAGATCCTTTATTGATCATACACTATCTTCGTGTACAAATTCCTATACCCAGTAGAGCCCTAATAATTATCCCTGGAGACTAAGAACTAAACCAAAGCATAGTTCAGTGTACACAAGATGACTATGATGACCTAAAGTCTAAGGATACTTGTACAACTATCACTATGTGAACAACTGCTGACACGTGAGTGAACTCCATCAGTTGTTCAGCTGTGCGAGTCATGTTCAGTGAACTTATTCTATAATAAGCACCTACATACTAGCTATAGTGTCACCACACAAATGTCTATGAGAACAGACATCCTTCATAATGAAGCAAGCATAGTATGTACCGATCTCTGCGGATTATTAATTACCAGTTAGTAATCCTACGACCAGGAACTATTTAAGTTTAGAGTTATCATCTTTTAGGTCTCACTATTATGATCTCATCATAATCCATAAAAAGCTTTACTCTAAACTATGGTATATCTTATTTAAACACTTAAATAGATAAAGCCTGTAATAAAAACAAAACAAGTCTTTTATTAATATCAATGGAATCAAAACAGATTACATAAAAGGTTATTCCTAAATCCTAATACCTGATTGGACTTAGGACATATCCCTTTCATAATGGTGATGATATTAATCGAACAACACGAAACTGATAAAAGCCAACTTTCGTTGTACACTTACCATTCTACCAAACATCTACAATTAAGATAGAAGTTGAATAGGCATCAATTATGTTGAGATCCTATATGTCTACAGAATTTGACAACATAATGATTTAAGCACAAGTTATTCATTATGATTACACAGGGCAAGTAAAACGGTTAGAGTTACCCACTAATCATGCATACAATACATGAACCTATGCTAGCATGGAAAGTTCTAAATCTCAAGATTCACTGTCGCTTCACAAGATATTAACACACTTTCTTATATGTTCGCGATGCACATAAGACGAATAAGCACAACCTATGCTAGATATCATACAATCATCACACACCAAGGTATTACACAATTAACTAAAGAAATCCATAATAAATCCGCTACGACCCCATAATCATGATTAGCCCATGATAGAAGTCATCGTCACAATGGGTTCATATGAAAACATGATAATAACACATAATATAAACTAACAAACATACTTATTAAAAACCAGAGTACGTCACAAGAGTAATAAGGTTCAAAGTAAAGAAAACTAGCATCCACTGTTACAACGAATAAAAAAATCACAAGAAAACGTATGCTCCCTCTTCTTCGTTGCGATGTGCTAAAACGGTCTTCTTCCTTCTCTCCTTGCTCCTTGCTTAATACCACACACTGTGAAACGTCTCTGAAAACTACTTATATAGAAGCCCACAAGAACCAGCCGTCTCAGAAGTCCATCAGAATAAGAATTGTAAAAATCAGTATTAAATTTTACATCCCCGGGCGGCCGCCCTAGCTTCCTAGGCGGGCGCCCCGGATCCCAGGCGGCCGCCCCAGCTTCCTGGGCGGGCGCCCCAGCACCTTCTGGAAAATCCTGCATTATGCTCCTGATTTTGCTGAATTTTGCTCCTAACTTCCCACAACCAATGCCAAGCCCTTCCCTAGGCTTATTTCGATGAATTCTTCCTACATATGCAAGTTATACCCTGAAATACAAAAATACTAGAAAAACGCATCAAATACACAAAATACTTGACTTCAAGACATCAATTTAAGTCATTATAAGACGTTCAAAGTGGTATAAAATGCCACTTATCATTCCCCCAAACTTAAATCGATGTTTGTCCTCAAGCGTCACAGACTCAAAAATAAAGCAAAATATGCATGAATGCAATCTACTTGAAATGCAACGATCCCCCTCACAATGACTACACCAACCAACTCACGACATCTCAATAAATGCAATTAGGCGACTAAAGATCAATTAAATCATGCAAACTAACATACAACTAGAAACGTGGTGTGTACGGATGCTTAACAGATATGCTTCGAAACTAGATCAATTATCATAACTCAATTATCCTTAAGATAATCATGTGATTCTACAAAGAATAAATTCTAGGCACAAAATGACTTATAACACGTCAAGATCACTGGAGCTTATTACGGAATCATGCTTTTATTCAACACAAAAACAAATGCTTATTTGACCGTGCAATGAGTGAGGTCCACAAAAGACTTATGCAATGGCATCCATTTAGCGAGCGTTAGGTTAGCGGATCCCAGACTATAAGAGCCTTAGGTCACTAGGAACAAAGTCCCCTAAGAACTTAATAACTCGAATACCAAAGAGCCCACTTTTGATCAATTATGCATTAAATTATATATATTTTTTCTTTTTTTTTCTCTTTTATCTTTTTTTCAATAATTTCTGAATGAGTGCGTTTCGCTCCATCTCATTCAACCCTAGACTACTCATAAAATTATGAGCCGGTTACTAGCCATTTGACGCCTAGCCACAATTAGCAATGAATTCCAATTTTTACTCCAATTTTTTTATTTTCATGCCTTTTATCATTAAGAGCCTATCATAAATTCTAAGCATAATCAATAGATTAACCTCAAAAACCATCAAACCATGACAACAATCTAGTCCTTAAGCATACTCTAAGACTTAGTGAAATTACAAATATTTCTAGCATGCATGTCAACCTACACGATTCAACATCACTCTAACGCTATAACTACACTCGCCTCAATATCATAAATCAATCGGTAAAGCAACGCAAAAGGGATCATGGTATATGCATGAGCTAGATGACATGATAAATAAAGTTATAAAATAAAATAAATTAAAAAAAAACTATATATGGCAAAAAAAATGCAACTATATGAACTAAACTATCATGAATATGCAACTACATGACACACACACAAATATGCTCCTTGACTACCACCCCCAAACTTAAAATCTCCACTGTCCCCAGTGAAGGTAGTAGAAAGGAACACAGGGTATACCTACTCGGAGAAATCATCATTATCACCCTCAGATGGTGGAGTATCAGGAGGCGGATAAGCAGAGTCCTCACCAAAAATGGGCCACTGGATGTCAGCTCCAAGGCCTCTGAGAGCAGTCCCAAGTGCGAGAGTGAGCTCCTGAGCAAACCTACCATGCGACTCATACATCGCATCCATCGCATCCATCCTCCTGGATAGCCTCCTATACTGGGCATCTGCCATCCATGAACTAGCACTTTCCTGGACTCTAGAAGAGCCTGCCTCATCACGAGCCTGACTGGGCCTAGCCATAGTAGCACCGGCTGCTGGTCATCCTCCTGGAAGATGATATCCCAAACCATGTTCTTTGGGCTCTTCATCCATCCACTCCTGCATCGCATTCAGAGTCGCTGAGTCAATAGGAGCAGCCGGCATTTGCAACTGCTCATAAGAAGGCCAATGAACTCCAACTGCTCTGCACAGCCTCGTGACAGTAGATGCATAAGGGATGTTTCTTTGTGTCCTCCCCCTCAAAAAATTCAAAATCCCTTGGTAAATAAACTCACCAAGGTCCACATAATACTCCTCATTCAAAATCCCTCATAATAACCTGGCTCACTCAACTGTAACCTCATGTGCATGTGAAGTAGGCAAAATATTAGCACAAATAAAGGCATTCCATGCACGGGCATACCTGTTTATCGCAACAGCCAGAAAAAAATGATACTCGTTAGATCCCGTCTTAAACTTCCACACCGTGCCTGGCTGACAGAGGGTAGCAACAATCAAATCCAAATCAAAATCCTCGGGGGTCTTCTCATTTCAATTCTCCTCCTCGGGCTTCCGTTGTCGCTGTCCAATCACACGATGAATCGCCGCGGGCTGATAATCAACAGTAAGCCCACGAACAACAGTAAACCCATTCTTTTCCGCCTTTGCGTTCGTATAAAACTCGCGAACCACACTCATTGGAACCACTTCCGATGACTCGCAAAAAGAAATCCACCCTTTCTTCGCAATCATTGGTAATAACTCACCATCCCTCCCCGATGGTAAAAATCCCCTCTCCTTCAGAATTAGCTTAGTCAAAAGCCTATTATACTCCTCCTCAGCAGCCCTATCCATCAAATGGGGTCTCGCAGCAGTTCCCCTCGAAGAATTAGCAGTAGGAACGGTGCTGCTGCTATCAATAGTTCGAGATCTCTTAGGTGCCATGGTAACTGAGAAAAAGTGTTTAGAGTTGTGTTTTGAGTGTAGGAGAGAGTTTTTAAGTTGTAAGTATATGGGAGTGTATATGGGAGAATGTATGTATATATAGGGTGGAAGTTAGGTTTAGAATTAGAATAGGAGTGGGGTTGTGGGCAAGAAATCGTGGGTTGTGGGTTGT